>NW_027451755.1:0-10000 GCF_964194025.1 Convolutriloba macropyga
ACTACTATTATTATTATTATTATTATTACTATTGTTATTATTACTATTATTATTATTATTATTATTACTATTATTGTTATTATTATTGTTATTATTATTGTTATTATTATTGTTATTATATTGTTATTATTATTGTTATTATTATTGTTATTATTATTGTTATTATTATTGTTATTATTATTGTTATTATTATTGTTATTTTTATTGTTATTATTATTGTTTTTTATTATTATTGTTATTATTATTGTTATTATTATTGTTATTATTATTGTTATTATTATTGTTATTATTATTGTTATTATTATTGTTATTATTATTGTTATTATTATTGTTATTATTATTGTTATTATTATTGTTATTATTATTGTTATTATTATTGTTATTATTATTGTTATTATTATTGTTATTATTATTGTTATTATTATTGTTTTATTGTTTTATTATTGTTATTATTATTTTTTATTATTATTTTTATTTATTATTTTATTATTATTTTTATTATTATTTTTATTATTATTTTATTATTATTTTTTATTATTTTTTTTATTATTGTTTTTATTATTACTATTATTATTGTTTATTGTTATTATTGTTATTATTATTATTATTGTTATTTTTGTTATCATTGTTATTATTGTTATTATTGTTATTATTATTATTTTTATTTTTATTATTATTTTTATTATTATTTTTATTTTTATTTTTATTATTATTATTATTATTATTATTATTATTATTATTATTTTTCTATTTTTATTATAATTATTATTATTATTATTAAAAATAAAAATAATAATAATAATAATAATGTTAATAACAATAATAATAAAAATAATAATAATATAATAATAATATTATTATTTTTATTATTATTATTATTATTTTTATTATTATTATTATTATTGTTTTTATTATTTTTATTATAATAATAATTATTATTATTACTATTATTATGTTTTCTTTTGTCTTTACGAGGTCTCAATGATGAAAAATCTAGTTGTCTGAGCTGCAATTTATACTTTGCGTGGTTTTGTGAACACGAGTGTTTTTGGATTTGTAATTGTGTTAGCCTGCGTAGTTAAAAAGCTGTGGCTGTTATCTGCATTGATGGTTTTTTTACCCTGCCTGGTTTCATGACCAGCAGTGTTTTGGAATCGTTAACCGAATTCGCCTGGAAGGCTGAAAATTCTCTGGCTGTAGGCTGCATCGATAGTTTTTTCACACTGCGTTGTTTTATGACCACCAGTGCTTTCATTTATAGTTCTGCTTGGCTCAAGAGGTTCTCCAAGCCAGATTGTCTTGCACACTGCGTGGTTTCGTGACCACCAGTATTTCAAGTTGTTTTGTCCTTCCTTATCAAGCGAGAATTTTGAAAATATTTGATTTTTTAGCTTCACCTTTTTTTGCCCACTGCGTTGTTTTTTGACTACCAGTATTGCAATTTATTATTTGTTGGTTGAGAAAACATACAATCTGATTTGTTTGTGCTCTGCGTGGTTTCGTGACCACCTCTGGCTGTGATCTGCATTGATGGTTTATTTTACACTGCCTGGTTTCATGATCAGCAGTGTTTTGGAATCTTTAATCGATTTCGCTTGGAAGGCTGAAAATTCTCTGGTTGTAGGCTGCATCGATAGTTTTTTTCACACTGCGTTGTTTTGTGACCAACAGTGCTTTCATTTATAGTTCTGCTAGGCTCAAGAGGTTCTCTAAGCCAGATTTCTTTGCACACTGCGTGGTTTCGTGACCACCAGCATTTCAAGTTGTTTTGTCCTTCTTTCACAAGCAAGAGTTTTGTAAAGATTTGATTTTTTAGTTACACCTTTTTTTGCCCACTGCGTTGTTTTTTGACCACCAGTATTGCAATTTATTATTTGTTGGTTGAGAAAACATACAATCTGATTTGTTTGTGCTCTGCGTGGTTTCGTGACCACCTCTGGCTGTGATCTGCATTGATGGTTTATTTTACACTGCCTGGTTTCATGATCAGCAGTGTTTTGGAATCTTTAATCGATTTCGCTTGGAAGGCTGAAAATTCTCTGGTTGTAGGCTGCATCGATAGTTTTTTTTCACACTGCGTTGTTTTGTGACCACCAATGCTTTCATTTATAGTTCTGCTAGGCTCAAGAGGTTCTCTAAGCCAGATTTCTTCGCACACTGCGTGGTTTCGTGACCACCAGTATTTCAAGTTGTTTTGTCCTTCTTTCAAAAGCAAGAGTTTTGTAAAGATTTGATTTTTTAGTTACACCTTTTTTTGCCCACTGCGTTGTTTTTTGACCACCAGTATTGCAATTTATTATTTGTTGGTTGAGAAAACATACAATCTGATTTGTTTGTGCTCTGCGTGGTTTCGTGACCACCTCTGGCTGTGATCTGCATTGATGGTTTTTTACACTGCCTGCTGTCTTAATCAGCAGTGTTTTGGAGTCTTTAATCGAATTCTCTTGGAAGGCTGAAACACCTCTGGCTGTAGTTTTTTCACACTGCGTTGTTTTGTGACCTCCACTGCTTTCATTTATAGTTCTACTTGGCTCAAGAGGTTCTCCAAGCCAGAGTTTCTTGCAAACTGCGTGGTTTCGTGACCACCAGTATTTCAAGTTAATTTTTTCCTCTTTAACATGCAAGAGTTTTGTAAAGATTTGATTTCTTAGCTACACCTTTTTTGCCCACTGCATTGTTTTCTGACCACTAGTTTTGCTATTTATATTTTGTTCCGTTCAGAAATTACTCTTGGCGTTTCTAGAGCATTGCAGGGTTTTGTGTCTACCAGATTCTTTGCGTCTTTAGCTTTTGCGGTTATTGTTTTTGCTTTTCTTTTTTTTCTGAAAACTTTAATCTTTTGTTTCGCTTCTAGATACCATTATGCCTTTGACAGACTTCGTTGATGATATGGACCTTGATGGCCAGCAAAAGTCTTTGCTGAAAGAAATTATAAGGAAGTCGATGCTGACACCGATTTCTTTTAAAGCTCTGTCAGATGATGTTCTCGTAGGATTGGGTTTTCCTCTGCCTGCGATCTATGAATTGAAATTGTTAGTGGGCAACAATGAGGCGAGTACTCCGAACTCATCTTTTAGTAACAGAAGTGAAGCTACATTAGCTTCAGCTTTGTCGACTGGGAATATAACCCCTATAAGAGCAGCTGCATTAACAACAACTGATATGCTGAACGTTGAGGAGTTGAAGACCCTGGCTGACCACCTGAACCTTCGGTCTAAATCTGGCCAAAACCAGCTGGTCAGAATTGTGGTCGCTGAAATGACTAAGGTTCAAGTTTCTGTTTTTTTAAACATTTTATTCTCATTATTTACAATGCAGAGACTTTCCTCGTTTTTCCTCACATTTGCGAAGCGTGATTTGTTCTCTTTAGCGCGAAAGTGGATCAGAGGAGGAAAAGTTGAAGCCATCCACAGAAACCAAAGCTAAATATGCGAAGTTGATCATTGAAGCCTATCCAGAACTGGTTTCAGTGGACGAGAACTGTCCTGAAGTTCGTATTTTTTTGTTCAGGGTATTCTTTGTAAATTTTTGTTATTGGCTTCCCTGTTTTTTAGTCGTTGTTCTTCAAACCTTACTTCAAGGAAAGTTTGGCTGGGGGCATTGAAAGGAAGCATCCCCCAACTGGTTTGATTGAGGAGAACCTCAAGACTAGGAGGGCAGATCGGAAGTCAAAAGAGTCTGCTCGTAGACGGAGCCAAGGTTTTTTTTCAAGTTTTTTCTTCAATTGTTTAGTTTTTTTCCTGATTTTTTCTTGTCGATTTTAAGGACTGCCTGAGCCTGCCAAGAGACAGCGAGTTTCTCGGGAGAATGAAGTCGAGGAGGTAGACATGACGGATCTCATGGGAAAATTCGTCAACGTTGATGAGAGCAAAGAGGTTCTTAGATGTAGGACTGTTGTTGAGAGACAAAAACTGCTGGCAGGAAAAG
Organism: Convolutriloba macropyga; assembly: GCF_964194025.1. Classification (NCBI taxonomy): domain Eukaryota; kingdom Metazoa; phylum Xenacoelomorpha; order Acoela; family Convolutidae; genus Convolutriloba; species Convolutriloba macropyga. Next base: position 3,928 of record NW_027451755.1, read on the forward strand.
GCAACATCAATTATGCAAATTATTTGTACATAATTGGTCTAGATGTGTCGAATTTTGAGGAGGTTTGTGTCTGATTATTTCGGCAGATTGTAAAAAATTGTTTTGGATTTTTAATCGAATTGCTTCTTTTTTCAACAGCTTGATGCCGAGTTTCGTCTGTGGGTACCGGACGCTTCAAATCAAAAGTTCTCTGAATTGTTTCTTCGCTTCATGACCCCGTTAATTAAAGCAGCTGAGACACAGCCACCCCGAGAAGCGGCAGATAAGATTCGGAGCTTAAAACTGCGTAACTGTAATTGCTTTAATTTCGTTTTTCTTTTAAATTTTTAAATGTGGTCTCGATTTTTGATGTTGTGGGTATTTAGTACCTGATTCCGAATTGGCACTTCGGCTTCTTCCATTGTTGGCACCCGTGAAGCTAGGTGCCGGATGTAAAAACCGGCCAACAACTATTGAAGCGCTAACAGCTGCCAGAGATAGTTTTATCTCTGACATCGCGGTAATTTGTTTTGTTTTGTTTTCTGTTTTGTATGTTGATTATCTGTGCGAACTTTTTTAATCAAATTTAGGACGTAAGCAACATCAGGGATGAATGTGCGCAAAAAGTATTCGGGTCTATTCTGAAGTCATCGGGGCAGGTATGAATTTTTGTTTTAATAGTTTTGTTTGGCTCTATTTGCTTGAAGTCGTTTTTTAGACTTTTGTTGCATCTCCTGTTGGTCCATTGGAGGCTAGGGACACTTCGAATGCCATTGATATTGCCTTTCGGCTTTTCTATGTATTCAATCTGCGCTACCCAGAGCAAACTTGTATCGTTTGGTCCTTCCTTCAGTACTTGGTCTTCAAGTTACCAATGTTGCGAATTCCTCACCAAGTTGACGCGCTGGCGAAAATGTTGAATAGCACTCAAGACGCCAATGACAGTGAAGAACGTAATTGAGTTGGCTGGTTGCTATGAAACTCGTTCTCTAACAAACTTTTGCGCAGTTCATTTACCTAATACCTGTATCTAATGTCAAATTCTTTACGTGTCAATCTTGCAGTTGTTCCCTTTTCACGATGTTTAATTTTAATATAGCTGTTGCGCTGCAAATGCATTGCTTCCTAATTTTGTCTTGACTATTTAGGTATCTACTGTATTTCATTTCCTAAGTTATTACAATATCGTACAATATTTGCGTTGTTTGCAATGTTATAATGGTTTTTGAATTGAACTGAGGTCGCCTTAGTTTTATAAATTGAATTCGCAATGCATTTATTGCGCAATTCATTTAACTAATACCTGTATCTGATATCAGTTTTTTAATATGTCAATCTTTCAGTTCTTCCCTTCTCGCGATGTTTAATTTTAATGTAGCTGTTACGCTGCAAATGCATTGCTTCCTAATTTTGTCTTGACTATTTAGCTATCTACTGTTTTTCATTTCTTACTTCAAGTTATTACAATATCATACAATATTTGCGGTGTTTGCTGTTATGTTGTTTTTTCAATTGAACTCAGCTCGTCTTAGTTTTTATTCAATTGAATTGAGCTCGCTTTAGTGAAGATAGATCAAATGATTACGTTGCATTCCAATTTCCAGTTTTGCGTCTTTTAAAACATTATTCTTCTTTCAGATCATACTGATTTATTATGAGTTGATAAAGTTGACGTGCGCCCTGTTCAAGAGATACTACTACTAGTCTGAGGTTACAAAAAATCTTCAATGTCTAATTTTAACGAAATTGAAAGCGTAGTACAAAGCTATTTTGAAGTTGCAAGCATTGATTGGCTTCTTCTAGAACAACTAATTGATAAGAAAGATTTAAAAAGTCATCGCGCTATAAGAAATGATCAAAGAATCAGCATTAAGCAAGAAAGCGTTTTGTATTGTTACATGAAAAATCTTTATGAGTTGGCTTTGGTAAACGTTGCTTTTGAACCTGATTTTAGGTTTGTGGAAGACAGCAACAGAGGGTACTGTGGTTTCAAAGTTGTGGCAAAATCTATCCTTGATGCCAATAAGTTGATAAAAGGGTTGTCGGGTGTTGTGTCATCTTGCCCGGAAAACATAGATGACTTTCCAGAGCTCAATTTTTCCGTCTTTTTGAGATCTGGTTCTGCTTTTTCTTTACAGGGTCCCCTATCTTTTGTAAATCATTCGTGTTTACCAAATTGTAAATACGAGTCCCCCCGAAATAAGAAAGGTGTGTGCTTTTTAAGGACTTTGAAACCAATTGCTGTTGGTGATGAACTGACTGTGTTCTATGGGAGTAAGTATTTTGGTGAAAATAATGAAAATTGTCTCTGCCCTAACAAGAAAAGTCATGGGAGTAAAATTGTTGGTTCAGTAATATCAGTTCCTGAGAAGTCAACGAGGTCAGGTAGAACTTTTTCAACTGTTTTGAATGATGTAACACCCACCAGTAATTTTGATGCAGGCATTGAACATAGTGATATTAACGAAAATAATGTAACAACAGGTACTAGGAATTTGGAGAACACTAGTCAAACTGTAAACAGTAGTTCCTTTAACTCTGCCGACGATCTTATAGATAAGCAGGCTGGTAATACGGGCGTCAACCATGAGGGTATAAATGAAGCTAATGGGGTAAACAACAGCAACTTTACTGTACTTAGTAATGAAAATGTGGACGCCGAAAATTTTGACTCTCCTGATCACGTTGTAGAACGCCCATGTTCTCAAATAATACATAGTAGGCCGTCGGAGTTTGGTGCGGAGATTGATTTGACGAGAGGCAGTACCCAACCTTGCAGAAGTTTTAACTTAAGACAAGCGCAAGCAGTTGAAGCTTTCTCTGATGAAAATTTTGTTCCGTTGTATAATACCATTTGTGAATTTTGTAGAGCTCAGACATACTTAACAAACGAAAATTTCCGTCCCCACATGCAAAAGCACCATAGGTTTGAAGCCGAGTTTACCTGTTTTATTTGTAAGCGCTGCTTTTCTGGTTTCAAGAGCTTCATCAAACATGTAACCCAGCATGAAGAACAGTTGGCTACAGACTCGGTCAGGGAAGTTAATGAGATCATATTAAAATCAAAGAAACCTAAGCTGAGTGAACCATCTCCTGTATTTCAAGAATTTACGAATGTGATAGAGTCAACTGAAACCGTGTTACCTACTCAATCCATTCCCTTCATTTCTTCTGCTTTAGGAGAATGTAAACCCAAAACTGCTCTCCTCGAAAATAAAAAGTTCTTCTTTCCACTTGATCCTAGCGTAACCTATTGCTGCAAATTCAAAAATTGTACTAACATGCTTTCTCTTGCTAATTACAAATCACATCTTAGTGACTATCACGGGTCTGCCTTTAGTTTTGAGTGCGTTTTTTGTTCCAAAGAGTTTACAAGCATTCGTTATTTGAGTAGGCATGTGAGGAGCCATCACTTATTTTTGAAAAAGAACGCCTCCTTTGATCGTGATAGTGATGAGTTGAAGCTTTTAAAATCTACAGAAGAATCAATTATTAATGAGAATTCTGAAGTGGTAATGGAAGAGCGTCCAAATTTTGAAATGCGATTTAAAAGGTTCATGGATGGTTGTGCTGGGAGGGATCTGTTGTTTGGCTTATTAGACAGTCCTAATACAACATACACGCAGGCTTTAAGTTTTGTAAATTCAACAGCAAATGTGGCAGATGACCTTCTAAGAACTGTAAGTTTAGCTCTCAGTGAAATAGAACATGAAATTCCGAGAGTTTCAGGTAGTCATACCTTCAATAAATTATTAAGTGCAAGTAAAAATTTTAAGTTAACAAAAATTGAGACACAGTATCAACTGCTGCGATATTTAAGACAGCAAAATTCGTTTGTAAGTCCCCGAGAAACTGTGTTCGGCGAAGAGTATGAGACAAAAAAATTTCAAGGCAAACTAATTTACAAAAAAATTTTGCGAACTGGACAGTTCATTCCTATTTCCGATGTCTTAAAACAGGTTGTTTTGCAACACGATAAAATATTTGAAATTTGCCATGCATATAAACAACTGTTAAGTCAACTAAGTTTAAGCGGTATTGTTTTGGATTTAATGCAAACAACCGGAAAGCTGGCAACAAAAACGGAGAACAAAATTTTAGAAGTTGAAGCGGGAACCATTGAAACAGAAAACAGTCTTGATGTTGTGTTACAGCTTTATTTTGATGAAATTGAACCAGTGAATCCAATTGGTTCTCGAACAACTATTCACAAAATTGGATGTTTTTATTGGAATCTCAAAAACCTCCCCCCCTGGTTAAACAGTGATATCAAATGGACTTATGTTGTTGCTCTAGTTCAATATCTGGATATAAAGTCATTTGGTTTTGGTGAAGTGCTGAAAACTATCAGAGATGATCTCAAAAAATTAGAGTCCGGTATGAATATAACCACTAAAAGCGGAAACTTTTATAAATTAAAGGCAAAAAACTTGACTTTTGTTGCTGATAATTTAGGATACCATTCCGTGTTTGGCTTCAATGAAAGTTTTTCTCTGGGAAAAGTTTGTGAAAAATGCACCGTTCCACAATCAATGTTCAAGTTAGTGTTTGAAGAAGATGAAAGTCAACTGCGGTTACCAACTGGAATTAAAAAGGATGCTTTAGCCAAGACTAATGGTTTAAAAAGAGTTTGCGAATTAGAAACTAATTTTTTTGATCCCTACAAAAATTTTACGGCTGATTTGCATCATGACATTTTTCAAGGCAGCTTGATGAAAGTAGTTCGCGTTGTTTTAAACCAGTTGATTCCGGAATACTTTGATATTAATAAGCTGAATTCAAGAATAAATAATTTTGGTTATGGTAGAGATATTGATGGAAAACCATCAGAATTTGATTATGAACGAATTAAGAATAAGTCGTCCGGCCCCTTGAAACAAAAATATGATCAAATGTTTACGTTGTTTAGATTTCTGCCTCTTATTATCCATGACCTCATTCCATCAAGTGACGAGAATTGGACTTTTCTACTTCAGTTTTTCGATCTGATTGAATTTCTTCTGAGCCCCACCTTTGTCGAATCAGACTTCTTTGCATTGGGTATTAAAATTTTTGAACATCTTCAGCGTTTCGTGACCTTGTTTCCTTCAGAATCAATTTCGTTCAAGCAACACAAATTAATTCATTATCCGCGTGTTCTAAGATCTTCTGGACCTTTCATATACCAAAGCGTTTTGAGGTACGAGCGTAAGCATCAATACTTCAAGCGATTAACTCACAATATATGTAATTTTAAGAACGTATGCAAAAGTTTGGCCCTGCGACATCAAATAAGTCAATTTCATGAATGGTCCGATGATTTACCTATTAAAAAACTCTTGCTAACTACTGCGCATATTCAGCCCATATCAAGTTCCTTTTTGCATGTAACGCATGAAATTTTCCCCTCAAAAGAGGCCCTTCATGCTACTAATGTCACCATTTATGGTACACGTTACTGTCAAAATGATGTTCTAATAGACTCCCTGACGGATCACAGTTCGCCCCAACCCAATTTCGTTTTAATAAAAAATATTTTATTATCATCAGAAGAGTGCTATTTTGCATGCCAGAGACTTTGCGTAGACTCCTATCATAATCATTCGCGATCCTTCTTAGTGACTGCAGACCAAGAGAACTTCTTACTAGTTTCGCAAAAAAGTATTTACGAATATCATCCACTTTCGCTGCACAGATGTTCAGAGGTGGGTTGCACCTTTGATCATATTGTTCTGCGAAATAAATTGCGGTACAATAATTATGCTGCAGATCTCTCTAACATCATTGGAAAAAATTAATGTTAGATTACAAACTGAAAAAATATCTGATTGACCTAGTTTGTAATTTTAAAACTCAAAGTCGCACTGGTGACAATTGTTTATTGTCTCTAGGAGCTAATGTGAAAGTTATCTTGCGTTGTTTTGCGGTCACCATGGTTTGTATTTATAAAATTTGAAACTGCTCTTGTTGCTTTATACGTCAATTCGGCCCCTGATGTCTCAACTCAAAAAATCAGAAACTGATCCGCCTGCGTGGTTTAGTGACCACCAGAATTTGTACTTGTAAAACTGAAAATTGCTCTTGGTGTAATTATGTAATATCCCTAGCACCTTTG
>NW_027451755.1:15000-78631 GCF_964194025.1 Convolutriloba macropyga
CTGCGCTCCTCTTTTCTTGCTCCCTTCCTGCTTTTGTCTTAGCTTTTTTGAGTCTCTTTCTTTTCTTTGACGTCTAGACTGCCTTCTGGTTTAGGTGCTGCTCCCTCGTGGGCCTCAGCAATGCACCCTTTCTAGTCATCAAAGAAACTAAAGATTCTCATGAACAAGCTAAGACTTTTTCCCAGTCGGCTGTGTACACATAATTTACCTTAATTTTTCAGGTAATTTTACCTGAAATTTTTTTACCTGAACCGGTTCAGGTAGTTTTGCCTTGCCTGAACTTTACCTTAACACACCTGAACGCACCTTAATTTTACCTTAAATCCGTTACTTTTTACCTGAAAATTACCTGAAAAATTAAGGGGGCACCACCTGAACTTTTACCTGAACATACCTTAAGTTACCTTAAAAACACCTTAATTTTTTACCTTAATTTTTAAGGTAAATTTACCTTAACTAATATAATTTACCTTAAAAGTTCAGGTTAAATTTAAGGTATTTTTAAGGTAAATTTCAGGTATTCATTCAGGTATTTTTACCTTAAATTTTAAAGTGATTTTTGCGCGTTTTTCAGGTAAGTTTAGGTAATTTTACCTTAACTGTTCAGGTGTGTTTTTCAGGTAAATTTAAGGTATGTTCAGGTAAAAGTTCAGGTGGTGCCCCCTTAATTTTTCAGGTAATTTTCAGGTAAAGTTGAGGTAAGTTAAGGTAAGTTCAGGTAAGGCAAAACTACCTGAACGTTTCAGGTAAGTTAAGGTATTTTTTCAGGTAAATTTACCTGAACTTTATTTAGTGTGTGAATGAGTTATCCTTAGTTTTCAATGTCAAAGAAGCCATCGGCCCAATAGTGCTCTCCCACAGTCAAATATGTGATTGTATTTGTACAAGTAATTGTGAAAAGCTACTTATTGACTGATGGAAACAATTTATTATTATTATTATAAGCCCACTCAAGAGAACTTACAACAATAAATTCTACAAAAGGGTGACCATGTTCTTCCCAGGTTGAGGTCCCAGGCTTAGAGCGTTCAAAATTTCGAAATTACTGGAAACTTCGAACAACGCATATAATTCTGAACATGAGCGCTTGAAAGTCTGGACATGAATGCACGAAAGTCTACAAATGAACGCATAATAGTCTGGACAAGAACCTACGAAAGTCTAGACATGAGAGCACTAATTTTTCTTAGCCTTGTTAAAAAAATTAATATCTTTTAGATGACTTATAGCACTCTGACTCAAGAGTGCCCACTCAAGTAGAAGCCTTTAATGCTGTAAGCCGAAACTCACTTGTGTTTTAAGAAACAAAACAAAATGTCGATTGCGAAAAGAGTTGCACTCAGTCTCTTGGGTTGAACTTAAAACTTTTATTTCTTGTGTTAAAAAAAGTATCTGGAGTTGAGAAAAACAACTAATTCATGCCTTACAGCCCATAGTATATCATGTTTCGCCAAAAAAAAAATCTTTTTAAGTTTTGGCAGTGAAAAAATTTTTTATAAGTTTTGGCAGTTCTGGTAAGTTTGTAAAAATCTTTTTAAGTTTTGGCAGTGTTTTTCAAAACTCTTCCAGCCAGTTAAGGTTTTTGAAGACCTATCTATCTAATGAATAAGTAACGCTAATTTCAAGTATATCAGTAATGTGTTATTGGAGTTTGTCTGATTTTGAACGCATGGAAGTCTGGACATGAACGCATGAAATTCTGAACATGAACGCACGAAAATTTGGACATGGATGCACTGAAGTCTGGTAAACTTACAACTAAAGTCCTGACATGATGGCATATAATTCTGGTAAAGGCACAAAATTCTGAAAATACTGGAAATTAACGCACGAAAGTCCCGGGAAGACACTTAAGTCTGGACTTGAATGCGCGAAAAGCTACTGAACTCACGAAAGCTTGGGACGGTCTGGACATAGACACTTTGCGTCTGAGACGGTCTGGACGTACCAGACTGTGTCTGGCAACTCAACCTGCAATCCATAGAACAGAAGTAAATTTTTTAAAACGGCCGCTTTCAATGGTTTTCAGATCTCGATTGAACCAGCAACTCCAGGAACTTTTTGATGCCATAAGTTGGCCAAACAAATCGTTAATTTTTCTCATAAAACTTTTCTTCCAAGGATTCACTCATTATAAAAAATTTAGACTCAACATTAATGACAAATAAACTAAAAAACTGCAGCATTTTTTCTACAATTCAAAGCAGTCATTTCCAGAGATGAAAAAAACATGAATCGAAAAATTACCCATATTTGCTTTTTGAACTCAGCACAGAATTTAAAGAAAACCATCTAAAAAGCCGGTCAGAAAAATCGAAAAATTGGTAGCCAACAATTTTGAGTAAGATATAATAGAGATCACTCAATGAGTTCTGGAATTAAAAGTCTCCTCTTTAAGCAATTTATTCTTCAATAAACTATGTCACGATTGCCCGCGCCAAATAATGCACTACACTGATGATAAAGTATATATTTTTTTGTTCATACACAGAACTCTCAAATTTCAAGATTGAATTTGGCGCAGATAATGAAAAAAGTCAGTCAGCTTGAACTTTCCATTTAGATCTGATTTGCAATAAAATCTTAGATCTGATTTGCAAAAGATTAGATCTGAGCTTGCGTCACAACTATGCGCAACGAAAATTTTAGCCTAAAAGAACAAACAAAATTGTTTTTGCAATATAACTTGATTCAAAATTTCAGCAAAAAAATATTGGCATAAAATTTTTTTTTAGAACACAATTTTCTTCCTCACGGTTTAAAAGTCGGCTTCATGTTTTCGTCCAACTTTGATTTCTTTAAAGTGTTTTGTAGCTGAAGAAAAGCGAGACCAATAATTAAACAGCCTATGCTGATCATTGATCACTGGCAGGTCAACCATTGATAGTTTAGGATTTGACAAGAATTTTAATATATTGATTATTTAGCTAAGCAAAGTCTGGGTAACTTCTTAAACAATGAATTAGATATAATTTATATATATATATATATATATATATATATATATATATATATTAAATATAAATATTTATGTACACACACACACACACACACACACACACACACACACACACACACACACACACACACACACACGAGGAAGAAAGGAACAGAGGTAGCGAGAGAGAATGAGAGAGAGAGAGAAAGAGAGGAGAGAGCGAGAGAGAGAGAGAGAGAGAGAGAGAGAGAGAGAGCGAGAGCAAGAGGAGAGAGAGAGAGAGAGAGAGAGAGAGAGAGAGAGAGAGAGAGAGAGAGAGAGATAGATAGAGAGATGTTCGTTCTTATGGTCTGGTTTTGTTGAATACCGAGGGAACTTATTCAATGATATTTGGTTTTTAATTAACTTAAATTAAAGTAATCTAAAAATTTTGAAGATTAGTATTTTTGTCAGAAAAACTTCAAATTTCCGCATTTTCTCTCTATAAAATAAAAATTATCTCTAGTCAAAGTTATCTTTGACTAGGTATAGATCAATACTGCCGAAATTCAACTTAAAAATGCCTTGATGCATATCAGAAAGCTCATAAGTATCCGCAAAAAGACATCATGGGATGCATTTTCTGACCTCAAAATAACATTCCTATAACTTCCAAAGAGTACAAAGTCACGGCATTAAATATTAGTCTAAATGTTGGTGAACAGTCAATGAGGAAGCGTCAAAAATTCTCAAACTGAGCTGGAAAATGCAAAGACATGTCACGACTTGTAAACCAAATATCTTTTCTCAAAGATGCCAAACAGAATGAGCAGAAAGTGCAAATAATTCAGAAACAATCTAGTCCACAATGTGCAAATACTTGCCTTATAAACGCGCTCAGTAAATTACAGAAACTTTTTTCTCAATATGCGAGGAACACCAAAAAGTGCACTTCTCAAAATGCACAATTTATTTCTCCCGATTTAAATCAAGGTCCGATTAACAAACAAGACCGATCCTATTGATTCCTTAAATATAATTCTGGTATATGACTGATATCTCACTCATTTGCAACTTTGTGTTGGTTTTAAATCTCACATTCGTTTTATCTCAAAAAAAACATAAGAGGACACAGAACAATTCTAATAAAGAATAGCGTCTGTCCTCAAGGCTCACCTAAAACACAAAACCACACAAAGACTTTTATCAACTTGTTACGTCATTAGCACTACTTAGTTCGACCACTCTCAACCTTAGTTATTCATTGTTTTACTGTACTTCGGCTTCATTTCAAGTTTTTTGTGAAGTAGTGCCCTGACAATTAATTCATTAGAAAGAAATTGGTCTCTATACAACCTACCAATTACATCTAGTATTTTTTTTTTTGAGTGGCCAAAGTGAGCGCCATGAAGTCAACCTCGTACACAAGACTTATCATTGTAATAATAGACTGAATGAGCATTTTAAAACACGCAATTGATGAGAAAAAAATCGTAAAGGCTCAGTAGAAAACTTCGGCTAATTGGAACGCATATGCCAATCTTGTAATCAAAAATTTTAAGTAGAATTATTGATGGTGGAGAACAGTGGGAATAGTCACAAGTCTTGGCCCATTAGTAGAACTATTTACGAACGCCCTTTTCTATTCAAAAAATTTAATTTTAATTCACAACTTCTATGACTTCCAGTGATATGTGCATCATAAACGGGGCTAGAAATGAGCATCAATTTCTAAACAAAAAATGTAACTCAGCACGCGGCATGGATTCAGTGAAAACAAGCTTTTGTATTCAAGCAGTCGATATCAATAATTTGATACCGCTCCTATCACATCTTCGTTGAACTCTGATTAGGATGTCAGATGGCTTGAAGTAGGTAGACAAAAAATCTAGTCATCACTAATTTCATAACGAACTTTACTTTAATGCAAAGCGCTTATTCCTGCCATTAACCAAAGAATTTTTACTAATAGCAATACTTGCTTCTACAAACGCTGGAAAACATGTTCGCCTCATTCAGAAGATCTGCTCGGTGCACCACCTCCTTACTTGGCTCAATTACTGAGTGAGTTCAGTTCACCTCCAGCTGTTGAAAGTGATACTTTTTTGTAGCTAATTAGCCCAGATAATTGCCCTTGAAGTATTGTTATGTCTGACAGAGTAAACACTCAAAATTGTTCACCTATCAAAGTTAGGTGCACTCAGAACTTGAACAGTCTAACTTACCACACTTTCGAAGAATCAGTTTATCAGTCTTGTTCCTGTCAAGTAACAAAGACAATTTTATGCAGTGTTTCAATTCTTTTTTACCGGATTTTCAAACTCAAACAAAGAGTTGTATATGCAGATCTCTATTCTAGTAGTCAACGCCAAATTTTCCAAACAACCACTTATATCCCTATAAGAACAATTCAGTTTCTCCCTTAAATTCATTGTTTCCGTGTTGAATCATGTTTTCGAAAGCTTTGAGCTCTCAACCAAATACGTTTCCAATGTCTTAGAATCACTCAATTTGTATTTCTCAAAAACTTATTCTTATCTTTTCACAATTTTCGTTAAAAAATTTTTGTAAATTGTTTGTCTTAATCCCTTTATAACCATGTCATCTACACAAAGACAGATTCTTCCATATATATATATATATATATATATATATATATATATATATATATATATATATTCTTTACTCAATTTTATGAACAGAAAATCATCTTCAATAAACGAAATAGAATCGAAAATACCTAGAATTTATTTTAACGGTTAAATACTTGTTCCTACCACAAAATTCGTACAAATTTTAATTCGTTCTTTAGCTTAAGGACTAATTCTTTATTTTAACATTTTTTTCATATTTACCCCAGTACTTTTTAAAAATCTCTTCATCAATGTCAGCTCGTAGCAATGAGGTTTTAATGTCCATTTGTATGATTGCAGAGTCGTTATACACCGCATAATTCAAAAGTATCCTGATAGTTGAGACACCCGTTGTCGGGGGAAAGGTCTAAGATGAGGTTTTAATGTCCATTTGGATGATTGCAGAGTCGTTAGTCACTGCATAACGTAAAAGTATCCTAATAGTTGAGACACCCGTTGTCAGGGGAAAAGTCTATTTAATGCCAGCTCTACCAAGCTCTGCCAAGGTCACTACCGGGACCTTGGCTAACACACTTAGTTAAAAAAAAGTTACTTACACTCCAAGATTTTTCCGCTAGGCCCAAATCTCGGAGCGAAATGCCAATGGCTACCAAAAAAGAATAGCCTGTTTATATACAAATTCCCAGACACTTTTTCCTCCGGCAAATTTTACTATGCTTGCATTATTTCAATCCAATTATCGTTTTGTCTCTAATTGCTTTTCTGTTGACTTAGGTACCAATTGATCAATATCCATTTCCGCTAATAATGCTATTTGATTCAGATCTGCTTAGTGCTTTAAGTTCAATTGTCGCTAGCTCCAGAAAGCTTTCAACTCTTGCTCACCCTTAATTATTACGTTTCTGGACTTTCCAACCAAAAAAGACCATAATTCTTCTTTCTAACTGTGCGATTTTTTTGCTTTTATCTGACTGTTCCAATAAAATGCATTTTCTGGAAGCTGATCAACTTTCCCCGAAAAATTTTTTAATATGTACGAAAGCAGAAAATTTCAGTTTTCACCTAGGTGCAGTTTTTTAATTTAAGTTTAGACCACAAAGGCAGCACAAATTTTATTATTCAATTGATTTATTCAATTAATATAAAAGAGTAGTATATCTCAAAGCAAACTAACGTTACTCTTTTTTTCTAAATCGTAAAAATTCTGACCTGATTTGTCTCTTGCCTTGTCCCTTCTCCTTAGGAAGTACACATTGTGATACCTATCGCTCTGATGCCTATTGCTTATCTGTGGATATGCATCTGACATATTAAAAAAGTCCCTCATTTGTTTTTGCTTATTTTTATGACCTATGGCACAATTTTTCCATTCCTCAAGATCCAATTATTTATCACGTGCCAAAAAAACATTTGCGTGATAAAGAAAGGCGATTTATTCCAGTTTCTTGTGGAACTTCTTACAGTAATCATAAAATCCTTAAAGTTGAAACACATTGCCGAGAAAAATTAAATATTCTGCTTCTTAACCGTACTTCTAAGTTATTACTAAACAAAATCTCATAATTGGCTACCCTACGCTATGATAGTCAGACCAATTTTTAGTTTTATAAAGTACAAGTAGCGTGCTTGACCATATATTGAGTTCTAACCTGTTGGAGTTAAATGTTAGCATCAAACATTTTATCTTTTAAACTTTTGCTACTATTTGCTTTCTTCCCAGTTATATTCCTTTTCTATTTTAATAGAAAATATTTCTTCTTTAGTCATTTAACTTGTTGCTCTATTTGCTTATATTATATCTCTGTCTGAACTTTTGCTTTTTTAGCCTTCTGCTATGACAAGCTAATTTTTTCATTTGTTTCAGCTTCTGACAGAATTTGGAGATGAGCTCTTGCCCACCACCTTTAAAACACTTAATCGGGCACGCCCTTGTTTGCTTTTCAGTTGCTTTCTTGTGTCTACAATTTTAAGCCATATCTCCTGTCTTCTGAAAATTGGAACATTTTTTTCTACTGCGGAATAAACTCTCATTTCTTTACAAACTTTCTCGAGCTCAAAATTTATAATGCACTGCCTATTTATCTCTAAACATTTTGCAATTTTACTAAAACTTTCGCTTGATGTGAGATTGTTGGTTTCTTCAGGTAGTCCTTCCAACTTAATTGAGATAAACATCTTCTCACTAACAAATTTGTTCACTAATGTCGAATTAAATTTTATGTGATCTGCTATTGTTCAATAAAATTGTACATTTTCATTAGAGTTCATCCTATGAGTATTTATATCCGCCATAAACTCATGTAGTTGTTGCCAAAAATTTTGAATTGTTACAAAGAATAACCCAAGTTTTAAACCATCTCTTTTAGAAAAAGCAGTAAGAGAACAGACTTTTTCTTTTGAAGGTTTTAACATATTCATAGCTTAGAGACTTTTCTTCTATTCCTTTTCTTCGATTGATTCCTCTACATGTTGCTCCTCTGATAAGCAATTTCTATGGCATATAATCTAGAGAAGTAGCTTCCTCAATACAAATTTTTGTTAGATAATTTCAATGGGTGCATACGAGCTTCAAACTGTTTCCTGTATTATAGGAATTCATTCTCACGACATACAACAATCTATTCTTTTTGTCTTTGAACTCAAATTTTTACATCATCCCGTTTTTCCAAAAAAAAACCAATAGATTGAACAGACTGAACCTTAAACCGAAATTTTTGTCAGTTTTGCTTTTGTCCTTTTGTTTGCCTTTTCGAGTTTTAGATTTTTTTCGGTGCCATTATGCTATCTGACCTTATTTTAATTTGGTGGGACTTTTACTTTAACTTCTAACTATGGTTTGCTTGAACGCTGGTAGGGTTTTTCTTGGGAATTTCAATTTTGGGAAATGCTGTGGGTTCTTATTGGACTTAAAAGCAAAGCTGCTTGCCGTTTCACAGCGTTCTTAGTTATTTCGCCTTTTGGCATTGTGACTAAGTAGCAAACTGTTGTAAAGATGTGATGGGGCCCCCACATAATGCTTCTAGCCCGTTGAGAACAATGGGAGTGACATAACAAGGATAGCATGATGCGCTCAACGAGATAGCTATTTGAAGTTTGGAATAAAGACAAAAAAATATTTGTTAAGGTCAAGTCTTTCTCAGCAATACTAAGCAACTTGAAGATTTACTAATAGAATTCCTTCCTACAAAGACACCAAAACTTTAGGAAAACTCTAAAGAAGCTCTCTCTCTCTCCGCATAAAAAGTCCTCTAGTTAGTTAATTAAGCCACCTCTCCAAAAACATAGTCCCCAAGCCCGCAACAGAGGCTCTTTCACAAAGAGAGTTCCTTAACTGAACTACACATTTTTCTTCTCAACAGATAGTTCCTAACACAGCTAACAAACAATAGAACTTGCCTTCTCTCTTGCTTTACTCCCGTTCTGATGCGTGGCCACTGCCTGAATAAAAATTCATCTCCCATTGTTTTTTTCTTAGAGGAATTTTGCAGTCCCCTGAGGAAGCTGTGAGACATAACTTCGAAGTCGATTCAAGCTGGAGTTGATTACTTGTCTTAGAGTATTTTGGGCCAGTAACACTTTGGCTGTTGAGAACGCAGAAACACATCTTGTACTCAAATAACTGAATTGGAATTAACAGTTGACAGCTGTGGAAATAGGCGCATATACTGACCCATTTTTATACCTATTCACTAACGCCCTTTTATATTGCGTATAGTCGTCTGCGATTTGCAACTTCTGTGATTTCCGGCGACATCTGATGTGTACAGGATTCATAGTGATCGATCATAAACAAAAATCAAATGTTGTGAATTCAAACGATGAAACATAAAATTTATGGAGATTTTTAATTCAAATGGCACGTGAAATCAGCACTTTTTCCCCAACAACAAAAAATGTAATTCAGCACGTGGTATGGATTCAAACAAATATAGTTTCTTGGGTTCAACCGATTGATCTTATGCACCCTATGAAATGCAAACTGATCTTTCTACAGGAAATAAAGTTACTGTGCTTCATGGCCGTAAAAATTAGCCAACGGATTGACCTATCATCCTGCGAACAGTCATGACAAAAAAAAACTACCTTCAGGGAGAAAAGTAGACAGCGACTTAACTCATTTGTTTTGGAATGATGCCAAATCCCTTCTAGGTTATTTTGGCCAATAGGCGACAACAGTAGTAGACTGAAATGGTAAGAACAGTATTTTTCAATAAAACTTTCAGCCCTCACACAGTATAAAACTTACAGTAAGGAAAGGAATCCATGCATCTTACCTCCATTCATTTTATTTAAAATTATTAAGAACAGCAGTCATTTTGCTCTGAGTAGCTATTTGAAGCAAAGATTCCAATTGGAGGTCGCTAGTATCATTGTGCAATCTTTACTGTTCCTAATTTAGAAATCATCACCCACAACCAAACAAAATCTGTTACGACAACCCATTTGAGGTTCAGATCCAGATAGTGCTCTGATCAGACCCACTCGAACGCACACCCGTCCAATGTGCATGTCCAAATTACAGTGTTAGAATACAATGGTTCGAGTTCCACAATAGTCTGGACAATGATCGTGTTTGGGTCTGATCAGAGGTCACATCGGCCTGCAAGTTCTCGTAAGAGGCAGAGTTGAGAGCACTATAGTTTAGATATTGGTCTTGTTTGATCTTATTTTTCTTAATGCGTCAATCGATAAATTTATAATGCGTTTTATAAAAATTGAGAGCGGTCATTTCCTAATTGTCATTTAATTCTTAAAAAGATAATTCAGTAATATAATTGATATCTTCTCTTAACGAAAAAGTTAACAGCTAACTCAAACATTTTAACTGACCAGAATATCTATCAGTCAATTTAGATTTTTTATTCTTTACTCCACATAATACAATTTGGATAACAAGGTCATTTTATGAAGCACAACTAGAGACGCAATTGCCGCCGAACCCATTGATATTGATATAACAAGACAGGTTAAGTTGAAGTCAAGCATCTCATAAACGGGTCCACAAATTACGACAGCCCCTAACAGTGCACCCACTGAGATTAAGTTATTAACCCATGTCGATACCAAAAGCTTGATTTGAGCTAAGTTTCGGAAACCGTAGAATTGGGCAATTTTCTCGTACATCAAATACGCTGGTACGTAAGTTCCTGCCGCGAATAGCCCGGCTGTACAGAAGCAGGGTGCCAGAAATGCTGCAGACCTCAGAGATGGCACTACTTGGGGCAGAAAAAGAGAAAAAAATGACAGTGAGAAGCCGAAAGCTGTCAGAATCGTCACGTGGACAGCATAGCCGCTGAAACAAATAGTATAAATTGCGATTATTTATAGAAGGGAGATATTTTTGGTAACAAACATCAGATCATCGGCCAAAGGCAGATAATCGAGCAACCTTCAATAACCACCCGAGCCGGGTTCGGATGTTAGTCTTACAAGATCTTGCAGGAATCTTGCAAGATTATGCAAGATTAACATCCGTCTTGCCAGAATCATACGAAGTTAACATCGTCTTGCAAGGTCTTTTGCAAGAATAACAACGTCTTGCAAGATGTTGCAAGATTAACATCCTTTTGCAAGAGTCTTGCAAGATCTTCGAAGATTAACATGCGGTGACATAATTGAGTGACATAATTGAGTGTTGAGTAGCATTTATTTTTGGAGACATTCTTTTTTCTGATTATATCGTTTGTTGTGAGACTAAAGAAGCCTATAAAACGATTTCGCGCTTTTATGATCAATTTCTCGAATACACTTACAATCACCGAATATTTACCAACTCTTACCTATAAATCTATTTTTTTTTCTTCGATTCTTTTTCTGTTTTCTTTTTTTTGCTTTGAAATTTAATTTGATTCTTTGAAGTGGAGGAACATGATAAAAAGGGGAAAAATTGATACTCAAAAAACAGCAAAAAACAGTGCAGTTGTTCATCCAAATTAGGTTTTTGGTAAACTTTCATTCACATTCTTCTGATTTTTGTTACCAAAAAGTATATACAAATAAACAACTTCAAAAAGTAGCCTGACACGAATGATTGTCAGAAAAAACATACCTAGTGTTGTTAAAAGAGCAAACCAAAAATCAAAATTATAACTATTTTAAGCTATATTTCAAAAGCGAAAAAACCGTTCTCCCTGAGAATACCTTCCTTTTACAAGAGAAAAACAAATTTCCATTTGACCTCAGTTGGCATTGGTTAGTGTGAAGTTGATTTGCAGAGCTTCATGAGTTACTAAAAAGGAACACTCATAAATTTGTTTTTTTGTTCTTTTGTTAGCAAACTAGCTGACCAAAGTACGAAAAATATCGTTGGGTAATCTGAAAAATCTTATAAAATATCAAAGTAAAGTATCAAGTTTCTTTACAAAAACTGTAAGCGAATCAGAAAACTGTTTTGAAATCGTTCCAGATGAAGCTCTAATATTGATTTTCTTCGAAGGACTTTCGAAACCGCACGTGCCATACGTGAAATAAATAGGTTGTCCGAAATTTGTGTCGGATGGTCTTCGTTTGCTGAAAAAGATCTTCTAAAAGAAACTTCGCAAACGTTTCATATATTTAAGGGAAACTTGTATTTATGAGTTAAAAAGGGAAAATTTGTATTTATGAGTTTAAAGTTCTGTCAAACAAATTATGGAAACTACAAAGACAAAAATTTATGGCGCCTTTAGGAATTAATTGTTTAGGCAGTAAACGATACAAATCAAATCTGATATTTTTTTGTGCAAGATTGTCTAAATCGCACTGGAACACGTTTTTGGCATCGAGTAGTTCTGCCAAGCTTATATTTTTCTGCTATACTACTTTCTTTTTGGCTCCTCAAGTGCTCTGGCTCTGTTGCACAGTGGCGACCTAACCTAAGCTGTTCCAACCGCACTTAGAGGAAACAGAGTTGCATCTAGAATATAGAATTTGGTTCATTTCTTCTTTTGAAGCTGGCTGATAAAATGCGCAAATTCCAACCCGTGGACAAATTTCCAAAAGTCGTCCAATTGTCTTTTTGGCTCAATTTTGAAGTCAATGAATCGACGTGAGATCCTCGCTTGTTTTCTTTGGTTGGTTAGTACTGTGTGAAGCACAGGTTTGGAATTATCAGTCTTCTCACCCGAATCCTCTCCAATTTTTTTCGTGGATACAAAATTTACTCAAAGCAACAAACACATATTTCAAGCAATTTACTTTCTCATAAATTTCATATATTGTTTCTACTAAATGAGGAGCTGAAAATTGGTCTTTAATTATGAACCGTAAAAGCAGTTATTTTATGTTTCTATTAAGCGCCCAGCTGAGCCTTATTTGTTATTTTGTTTGATTTCATTTTACATGATCTTTTTCTTAAAACATTGATAGGATGCGGCTGGTCTTCAAGAAATAGCAGATGAAGAGCAATTTGAGGCGCAACAAGTGAAAACTATAATTGGGTCAGTAACTAAACCTAAATAGACACATTCAGATTTAATAACAATCTATTTGTGTATTCAGATCAATTGGTGAGTTAATCGCGTTGCAATTTTTTTTGTCTTAGTCTGATTTCTGATTGGAGTATTGAGAGTTTGTTTCTTAAGGACCTCGAAGGCAAACTATTTTATCACTCAAAAGTTTTTGGTTTCAAAAAAATACAAAGAAGCCGCCCTGCTGAGTTTAAAGAAGCATGAGAGCTTTCAGTGGAGTTCCCCCAGCTATCTTTTCAAATTCTGCTCCATTTTTGTGTCCTTTTGAACGATTTTCGAACGATCAACAAAGACAAAAATCACCTCTTGACCAATATTAACTTACAAAATTAAATTGATGAAAACTTACCCATCAACTGCTGTTCCGTATGCGACATTCATAACTGTATTTGGCATGTTGTACGCCAGAAACATGCCACCAATTTGAATGGTGTTCATTTCAAACTCGTCATGCAGATATATCGAGAGACACACTTCGAAAAACAGTTTCTGAGCTGCTACCAAGATGCCTAGCAAACTGACAACACAGAGGTAGGGTTTCGTAACAATTTTGAAATAAGCCCAATGGTCAAAGAGGGACCGCGATTCTTCCGAACTCCAAATCTGAGTAAGATGTGATCTCGATGAAAACAACAATGTTGGTCGGATCATTGTGAAAGCTTTTCAGTTACTATAAGGAAATTAATCAACTAAGAATGGTTTTCTGAGTTCCAATAAAGCTTTTGATAATTTATTTATCTGGTCGAAAATCGCCCACCAAAATTGATGAAAGGGTGAGTCTAAAATGTGGGCGCGGGATTGAGGAGAAGAAAAAGCGAAGACCTCACACGCTCATTTTGCAACAGGCTGCGGATCGGCAGAATAATGATTGAGATCACAATTTGTCTATTAAAACACTCTCCTGGTGGTCTTTGAAGGTGTATTTTTAATCTTTGTGGAAGGTTTCATAAGTTTATTTATTTTCTGTTAATAAGAATTCTGCTTAGAGCAAAATCTAGTCAGCAACATGCGATTATCTTTTTGGTGGTAGTTTAAATTTCATCGTGAACTTGAAAAAAAAACAGATGGCAGCGGTGTGAAAAACTATCACTCAATTTTCAAATAAAAAAGACTCAACAACTTTTCTGCGTTAATTGGAAGATAACGACCCAAAAACAAACCAGAAGCAGTAATCTTTGAGCAGTAACCTTTGATCCAGTAGCAGTAACCTTTGACCAAGTAGCATTAATCTTTCAATAAAATAATCCATTTTAAAAAGTTTTCCTCTATTAGCCAAACATAACGCCGCAGAGGTATACCCAAATCGTCACGGGCAAGAATGACTGATCTTTGTACCTCTTGTTCGTTTTTCTTTTTTTAAATCTGCAAACATGTAAATTAAACTAACCACTTGGTTAATGTTACATGTTAGAAATTTATTAATCAAACATTATTTTTTTTCTAATTTATAACAAACTAAGGTTCGGTTTTCGTAAAATAATTTAATAAAAAATATGTTTAAATCCTGCAACCCTTCTGTCTATTGGAACTCTTTCGTGTCGTTTAAGCATTTCCGCTGTAACTTTTTGTTTAAATTTGGTCTTCGACGTTTCTTTTCTAATTGTAATTGGAAGTGTGTTCCATTTTCGAAAAAAGTTACGAACAATTGAACAATTACTCCATTTTGACTTACATTTTTGTTCTAAGAAAAGGTTATGGGTTCGTTTGTTTACAATAATAGGCACGTTTTCTAAAAATCTGAAATGTTTATTAGAGCGATTTCTTGTTTGTTGGAGAATATTGAAAAACCTATTTAAAGACACCCGTGTTATTTGGAGCTCTGCTGGAAGAATTTTAGTCTCCAGAAGTAGATCTCTGACAGTATCGTATTTGGTTTTCATAAAGCAAACTTTTATTCCCCAGTTTATCTGTTTTTTAATTCTGTCAATAGAGTAAGATGGTAAATTTTGAAAAAAAATTGCGCTAAAATCTAAATGAGACAAAACTAGTGATTTAAATAGATTTATTCTTGTTTTTAGCGGTACCTGATAACGAACCAAATATAATGATCTGATTGCTGAAGCCATTTTACTGATAACCTTATTTAGTTGATTTTGGTATGTCAGTTCCCTATCAATTATTACACCTAAATATCTACATTTTTCAGATGCTTCCAATCGGTGTCCCTTGAAATCGACAGTTTCAATGATCGGCAATTTTCCATTCCTGAACACCATTAACTCCGTTTTTTTCTCATTCAAAGTTAACCTGTTTTGTTTCATATTTTGATCTGTCTTGTTTAATGTATCTTCTGCTTTTAGCTGCAAATTCGCTTCATTCCTTGCATGACATAGAATTGCTGTATCATCGGCAAACTGTAATACATCACAATTCGTTGATACAGCTTCACTGAAATCGTTGACATGAAGTATAAAAATTAGAGGCCCTAAGACAGTTCCCTGAGGAACACCGTGATTTATGACAACCCAATCTGATTTTGCTATCCCATTTTTTACACACTGTTTTCTATCACAAAGGAAAGAGTTTAATAAGATTCTTGCATTTTCTCCAATTCCATACCTTTTTATTTTGTTCATAAAAACATCTATAGATAGTGAATTGAAAGCCTTTGCTAAATCTAAAAAGAGTGTGACAACAATTTCGTTTTCGTCAACGCATTGGTTTATCTTTTCAGTTAATGAAATGATAGTATCGAGACAGGACTTTTGCTTTTGAAAGCCAAATTGATTCTTGTTAATCAGACCGTTAGGAGTTAGGTGGTGAGTTAGTTGTTCAAGTAGTAATCGCTCAAAAATTTTTGCTAGAGTTGGTGTGACTGATATGGGTCGATAGTTTTGTGGTTCTAGTCGGTCTCCCTTCTTATAGACAGGTGTAACATGCGCTGTTTTCAAAATATTAGGAAACGTGTTTTTGTTTATACATTCATTGACGACAAATTGTAAATGAGTTCCAATAGACAGTTTACTATCTTTTAGCGCCCATGCTGGTATATAGCCCGGTCCGGGAGATTTATGCTTAGGTAGATTATCAATAACATTATACAATTCTTTTCTGGTGACTGGTCGGAAGCTAAATTCCGGTCCATCAAATGTTAGGGAAGAAAAATTTGGAGCAATGTCTTTGCCTTTGTATAATCCTAGTCTCGCAAAACAATTATTAAGAACATTGGCAATCTCTCTGCCATCCTCAACAAAATGACTATCTTCCCTTAATTTGTCAATTTTTTCTATTTGGCTGTTGGAATTGATCCTGTTTTTGATGAATTTCCCTTGTTCTCTTGAAGTTGGTAGCTGCTGGAAAAAATTCTTTGTGTAATCATCTGCAGCTTTTTTTCAGTTTTCTATTCACTGAATTGCGTAAAGATTTTTAAATGTTATAAATCTCTGATTTTGGGTTTTTTTCCACGCATTAAAGAGACGGTGTTTTTCATTTATGAGACCACGTAATTCTTTTGTCAACCATTGCTTTTGTTGTTTTTTGGTACTACTTTCTACCAACTTCAAGGGTGCATGACAACTCAGTATATTTTCAAAAATTTCGATAAATTTTAAAAACATTTCGTTCGGCTCATTAATTTTCCTATGTTAATACCTTGATAATGCAGTAATATTGCAAAAAGTAGAGACATTAGCAAAAACAGGCAAAATTGCAGAAAATTGCGCAACCCGTGTTCGCAAAAGAGTCCAAATTTTATCCGCGAAATCGAGATACAAGCTGTGCATCCTGATTTTCGCCCGCTATGTATCACGAATCTGATCGATTTATATATCTCTTTATCGCACGTAACGCAACTCGACTGGGCACTGAGTGATTGCAATTTTTGCACTGAATGTATCTCAATCCGCAATTAAGCCTAATTAAATGTGCGTTTTTGAGACTTTAAAAGTGGTTTAAAGCATTAATAATTGATAGCAACTAAGCAGTTAAAAATGGTTTACAGTTTAATATTATACCATATGGTACCAACTTCATGGTTTTTAGAGCTTTTATTTGTATGCAGGCATCATCGTTTTGAGATGACATTATGATAATTTGACAAATAAATTAGTTTCTGAAAAAAAAAAAACTCAGTTTCAAATTAGTGTAATAGAAAATTAAATTGCCATCAACTGATATACTTGATCGTCGCCTCACCACTACTTCATGGACTTTCAGGCTTTTTTCTAATTAAAGCATCATTATTTTGACATAATTTTATGAAATCTGGCGAATAAATTAAATTCTGAAAAACCTTCAGTTTCATTATAGGATAAAAGAAAATTAATATTCCATTAACTGAGATTTGTGGTCATCACCTCGCTACATCAGTAAACTTTTCCATCAATAATGAAGGGGTTGTCAGTAGCAAGTTTTTAACTCCTCTTGTTCGTCCATAACAAGATAAAATTGAACAGATGGAAATTTCGGTAAAAACCACATGTGAATTAATTACTGTATTTTTGTGAAATTTGATTAAATGAAATTTTCCCAATTGCATTCATCAAAATAGTTTGTTATATTGAGTTTATTCCTTATCTCTTTTGTCTATTTACAGGTTTACAGGTGTCTAACAATTTTCTTTTCCCGACAAATTCCTCAATTGTCTGCTTTAGATATCCTCCATTTTTTATTCTGAAAAAAATCATCCGTTCAGCGACTACTTTTTGCGAGTTTTTACAGGTTTATATGTGTCTATTAGTTTTTAATTCAATATTTTGTTGCGTCTTTTTAAATGTTTATGGGTGTTAATTTTTGGCATCTATTTTTATGTTACCATGTGAAAAAAGTATCTCCGCCTGGGGGCTTAAAAGATGTAAGACCACTAAGCTGGGGCGGTCAAAACAGAATATAAATATATATATTTTGAAAAATTCCTCTCTCTCTCTAAATAAATCTAATACGTAATAAACTCAGAAGCAGATTTTTAGAGATGCTTACAGATAATTGCAACAATGACCACAGTTCAAAACAATTATATTTAGTCGTGTCATTAATTCTGTTTTTGAGCTATTTCGAAATCTTCAAGTAACTTTTGCATGCTCAATTAACAAAGCTTCAAATCACTTTCACGTGCTCAATTAATAGGGCATTAAATCATGCTTACATGCTCAACAGCGCGCGATTGTTTAGGCTAAATCTCGGATTAGAGGTAAACTTAGTGCAACAAAAAGATACCTAAAATGAGCGGAAACGCGCTACAAGACTTGTCAACTATTTTACATTTTTTATGTATCTAAATTTTGCAAAATTGGCGTAACCATTTTTGCGAAAAATAAGATATAGAGACAAAGCTTGTCTCTTAATTTCGTTCATTTTATGTATCTACTTTTGCGCCAATTTTGATAAGGCGGAAATTTTGGGGTATACCTCTGCGTCGTAATGAATAGATACTATCCCTTTTTACTTTAAGGATTTTACCTAGTTGTGTTTAATAGTAAAATGTTATTTTCAAAATTACTTAATGGAAAGTGAGAGCAAGAGTGAAACTTTTTCTTCAAGCTAAGCCCAAACAAATTGATCAAAAAAATTCTTGCCGTAGAACGTCATTAACTAGAACAGAAGATTGCCCCACAAACTACCGTACAAGTGAGAAATACTAGTGGGAATTCAAATTTTACGGAGATCAATCATTATACATCACTATAAAGGAGTATAGCAATGGATCTGTCAAAAATAGGAAGCAGAGTGAGTTTTTCCTTAAGTTTTTCCTAAATATTTTGATATGAAATACAACTCATCACTGAGACAACTAACAGATGCTTTGGTTTAAAAGTTAATAAAAGCTATTGAGCATTTGCTAATTTTTCTCATAATTTCTCAGAAAATCGGAGAAGATAAGACACGCGCTCAATTAGATATAAATATATTTGATCTGCAACCATTACGTTACTGTGGAGCAAAAAACAAAAGGCTTGAAAACTTTAGACCGTTGTGAGCTCAATTCATACTAATTAAAACATATTTTGCACATGACGGTTATCTTAGAAAAGTTTTGCAAGATGAGGTTTGTCTTGCAAGATTCTGTAAAATTTCTTGCAAGCTAACCATCATTTTCAAGTTTTAGAAGCTGCATCAGTTGCTTATAATGTAGCCACTTATGATGTAGCTGCAGCTCATTGCCTATAGTTTAATTCAGCTAGTCAAATTTTCTAACTGTGGTCATTCATTTGACGAACTATCATTCAACAAATTTTCTGCTTTTCTGATCGTTCTCGAAAACACCACTGTGATCATATGCAAAATTATTATTTCCGTCTAACTTCACCGTCTTCTTAATTTCTGTATTTTAGATTTGGAGCTAACATTTCTTTATCCGTTTCACAAACTTTTTAACAAAACAAATTCCCACCAAAGCATACGTTTTCGATTAAAATTTTTCAGAAAAAGTATTTAAGGTTTTTCCATTTGCTGTTTTTGTTTCGCTGGGAAGCAAATTAACTATACTCTCTTACAACTATACCACTTACCGCTATAAACCATTATCACAATACCGTTACCAATTTGTGATAGTATTTAAAAGGTCCAAATTCACGAAAAATTAAGAAACATTGTCAGGCTCTAATGAATCCTTAGTCAGCTTCGCTTAATTTAACATAGACTATTTCGCCGTGCTCAGCGGTTTAAAATCATGATTTTTTCAGAAAAATATTTTGTTTTCAGCTCAAATGGGCTCAGAAATTTTTTCATATTATCTAGATGTTGGCTATTATGATTACAACTGGTAAAAGCAAGTTTTTACTAACTTTGATATGACTGGCTCGCAGTTATTTTGATTGTCAAATATTCGAACACTTTTCTATGTGAAATTACAATAATCCGACTGTGTATTTTCAAAACTGCTGCTGAGACAAGAAGCCGACTCTGAGTTGTTTGCTGAATCATACAATTGTGAGGACAGTGGTTCGCTTCTATGAGCCAACGGAGTTCTACTCTCGTCGACTGGTGTTAAGGAAAAGGTGGATGAGGAAGGAATTGTGCCAATGGATACGATGCCACACAACACAGCCAACATGCCGGAGGAAAACTGAGGGAGGAACATTCCTCCGGAAAGAGTGTACAGAATACTGCCAAGAGGAGGTCCAAACATGAAACCAAAGCTGAAATAGTTATACACTTCTGGTCTGTAATTGGTTTTTGTTTTCATTTGAAAAAGCAGCAATGGTTGTAGCAAAAAGATTCAATCAGTTTTTGGACCAAATGAAACAACTGACAACTGAAATCTGACTGTCAATAACTCTTGTAATGAACAGTTGCGACGAAAAGATTTAAACCAAAAGAAGTCCCCATCCGCGCACCCAAATGGATGTATTGTTTGGGGCTGTCTTGGAGAAAAATTGGATACGATATAGCGCTTTCTTAAAACTTCAATGAAATCAACGTTCATTTTATTAATACAATGATGAGACAAAGTCATGAATAATTCCAGAGCGCCATACGTTCTCATTTCGCAGCAGGGCACCCGGGGGAAAACGCTTTACACCCTAATCTCGCTTAATAAGGGTGTATTAGGGGTGGACACCTCGGCCCGGGCACCACTAAACATTAATCAGTTGTTGCTATTTTTTTTTTAAAAAAATGAGATTTGTTGCTTTTTAAAATTTTGACAATTTTCTTGAAATTGTTTCCTTCAAATACCATTTTTTTGTTTTTTGAGTGTTTGAAATCCTATTAATATTGATTTTTGCAAAAGTTGAAAGTTAATTTTAAGTTTTGAAAATTTTTGCAAAAGTTTTGCAATATTTTCAAAGTAAATTAAATATTTGCAAATCTTTTGAAAAAGTTTTGCAACATTTTGCAAACATTGGTTTGCAAATTTTTGCAAAATTTGTATTAGAGAAGCACTAGGGAATTACATTGTGAACATATTCTTTAATTGTAAATATGATTATTACCTAAGAGCTGTTTCAGCTAGCGATGTGATTCTACCAGCCCTGTCCAAATTGCCTCTGGTCATGAGAGGCAACACTGTTGCCATACTCATGGAGCAACCAACCCCAATGAAGAGCTCCAAAACAATCGAAACTGCGAAGAAGATCTGCCCTGAACTTATCCATTGTAGCACTCCCGTGGCAGCCTCAGCAGTACCAAATAGGATCATTCCTGAAAGTTGTTATTTTTAACCATAATACGTGGCTATTTAGTTTTGCCTACTCTTTTAGTATCATAATTCAGGATTCATTACAAACGTTTGTACCTGTTTACTAATAAAAAAATTCATTGTAAGTATTCTGCTTATTGGGAAATCCCTGATGTATGGTTCCAGAAACGAGTGGCTTATAAAACAAATTAAACTGAACGTCTTGCGTGATTAAATTGAGCAAATCAGTTTTTTTACGTTTAAACTTTGTAGTTTCCCTTATCTTGATCCAAGTCTTCACAAGTCGTCGCAAGTCTTAAGACTTGAACAAGACCCGATCAGTACTGATTTGTGAATTTAAGACGTGTACTTCATGGGAGACGAAGTGATCACGACTTGAAACTCGTTCCGGGTAGCACAAGACGGTCAAATCAGAAATTGCTTTGAACGGATAATTGTTTGGAATGTTTTGAGAGATGTCTGATTAAAAGCAGATCTGATGTCAAAAGTCAGGTCTATGGTCACATAAAAGTTAGGATATTGCTGTCTATAGTTTAGCATTTAGTTTTGAGCATATCAAAAGAGGATCCGTAGTCAATAAGATTTGGGACCGTATGATCAACAGTCACATTTTTGCGGTCGGAGGTCAATTTAGTCTGGGTCTCCATCTGCATCAGATCTAATGAGATTATTGTTCAAAGATTTTACGATCAGAGGTTTTTATGCTTTGGGGCATCAAGATAAGGGAACCTACAAAGTTTAAAGCTAAAGACCTAATTTGATGAATTTAGGATGCGTGCTTAAATTAAGCATATTCGTTCTTTAGCTTTGAACATTGTAGGTTTCCTTATCTTGATGCCTCAAAGCATAAAAACCTCTGATCGCAATATCTCTGAACAATAGTCTTATTACATCTGATGCAGATAGAGACCCAGATTAAATTGACCTCTGACCGGAAAAATGTGACTGCTGATTATACGGTCCCAAATCATATTGACTATGGATCTGATTTTTGATATGCTCAAAGCTATATGCTAAACTATAGACAACAATATCCGAACCTTTATGTGACCATAGACCTGACTTTTGACATCAGATCCGCTTTTTATCAGACATCTCTCAAAACATTCCAGACAATTATCCGTTCAAAACTAATTCTGATTAGACCGTCTTGTGCTACCCGGAACGAGTTTCAATTCGTGATCAGTACGTCTCCCAAGAACTACACGTATTAAATTGGCAAATCAGTACTGATCTGGTCTTGTTCAAGTCTTAAGACCAGTGAATGCTTGCTCAAGACTTGCTCGAGACTTCTCAAGTCTTGACCAAGAGTTGACTCAAGGCTTGCCAAGACTTAAACCTTTATTGAAGACGTTCCAAGACTAAAAAGTGACAGGTCGGATCTCTGATAAAGTACTGATCCAATACTTGCAAATTCACTGAATCAGATCTGGGATCTATTCTGTTTCGGACGCTCAGTGTTCTTACGCCCCCACCAGTTACAAATTTTATGTTGTTATATAGCACGTTACTATATAAAAAAAATAGCACGTGCAAAACAGAATAGATCCCAGATCTGAATAAGACGTGATATTCAGTTCGGTTACAAATAACTTCCGGCCTGACACACTTACAGCTATCATAGCTGATATAGTAGAGAGTTTTTCATGAAAACCAATTGGATCTACAATTTTATTTTTTCTTTTAATGTGGAACAGTTGTTGTCAGCCGCTGAGCTCTTTCATTCTACACATAAGACACCAAAACTGTCCTCGGATATAAAAAATTAGTTATTAAACTGCAGAAAATTAATTTCGGAACATTGAATTTGTTTAATTGATATAAGAGACTGTGGTTCGAAGACCACGATCATGATTTGATACTACTTTTTTATGCAAACTGTTCGAAATGTGTTGGAAACAGTTTGACAAAAGTATGCCCTAGAACGAGAAAGTGGGTGAAGTCTGAGAGGGTGAAAACTCTGGGAGAGTTGTCCCTTAAACAACACTTCCACCAGTGTGATCAATCATAGTGGTTTCAACTGCATGAACCGACGCAGTGTGCAAAATTTTCCCTTCTTAAAACCCCGTGCGAGAAATATTTTTAGCAAAACGGGTCGTTTGTTTTGGTCGTTTGTAACTATTTGATCAAATTACTTACCCCAAATAGAGTAGATGCGTTCCATGTTTGGCTGTATCGTGTACATGAGAACGAAGGAGAACATGAAGGTAGACAAGTCCATCATAGTCAGACACAGTCCAGTCTGCATGATGTTGAGGTCTCTCTTCTCTGCCTCCAGGGAGAAATATGATGACATAATGCTCTCTTGAAGACCCATTAAAAAGTAGAAGACCACACCAGTCAGAATTAATAAGGTATCACGCAGGCTCATGTTTCCAACCAAAATGATGCTTCTCAGAAACAGACAATTTTTAATGATGATTGTTTGATAAGTCTGATGAGGCAATCAAATCCAAACGTAGAGTTTAATATAAATAAAGGCCGCCCTGCTCACCGAGAAAAATTTTTGTGATTGTTTATTTTTTGCAGTAATTAGTAATTTTGCTACTTCGATAATCGAAACTTGACATGAATTAAAAAAATTTATTAGAAACTAGTCGGAAAAATTGCTACATCTTGTGAAGCAATATTTTTTTTTAGTTTCATTATATACCCGGATGTTGGTGGCAGAGTAAATCAGCGCTGAATCAGTCTAGAGACATTCTGTTTTTTAGGATGGCCAGTACTCTGCTCATGCCCCAATTTACACGGGCCAGTCTTGATTTTTGAGTAAAATTTACTGCATGAAAAACAACATGCTCAACTTAACTCCCGCCAACAAGGTTTGCTTTATATGCGATTCGAACTTCCTCTTGGGTACTTGAAACATTTAATTTGCGTAGCAAGTCTTAACCACTAAGCTAAATGGGCTGTGTGTTAAATGCCTACAAACTAGATTATATGTAAATAGTGTGTATACTACTATAGTAATTGCCAGTTATAAGCTACAAAAGTATGACACTACTCCGCTCAGACTTATTTTTGGGGTCTGAGTAATTTTCAGACTGTACAGGATAAGTTTAGCATGGGCTAACTCCATGATCTCAATATAATCATAATGAAGAACAACTGCACATAAAGAAATTTGAATTATTCTGGGGATGTAATGTTTCAGAACTGAATTAATTTTTTACACTTGAAAAGTGCTGGTTCAGCGCTGAAATGCTCTGAGACCCAAGTCCGGGTAGCAGTAAGCAAAATTTGTAAAAAGAGCTCAAAAAATTTGCATTATGTTAGTTGACTTGTTTCGAAATCAAACTTTCAATTGTTTCGTAGTGTGACTCTTCAAGAAATATATTTTCTTATAGTTATCAAACAAAATGTATTCTAAAGTGACAATTTTTGAAGTTTCATATGTACACAATGCAAAACGCCGAAACGAAACGAAAAAATCAAAGCTTAGTGAGCCACAAACGAGCTGCTATAAGTTTTTTCCAGAGTAATTTCCACTCTTTTTTAAATCATTTAAGCGTTAAATACAAAATAAAAGCTAATTATTTTTAGGGTTAATAGTTGCGAGCTATTAACAACTCCGATAGCCACAAGCGATCCGCAGACATCTGAGAATTTGTTTACCGCGTAAGATTTTATAAATTTCCTACAAAACTGTCTTATATGTACTAATTAAATTTTTTTTGTTTTATAAGTATTTATAAGTACTTATAAGATTTTTGTCTTATAAGTAAATATAAGATTTTTTGACAGACCTTTTTTTGTTTCATAATTGGTTAGTTCACTGATTATTTTTAACTTTCATAGGAACTTGACTGCGTTTTACGGCACTATTAAAATCATTAAAACATGTCTTATAAGATCTTGCACGATAAAAACTCTGCCCTACACGAACTGTTATCCTATAATATCTGATAAGATACCTATCAGGTCTTATAAGATAACAATTCAGCAAAAATGAATTATTATCCTACAAGATCTGATAAGTATCTTATCAGATTTTGCGCGATGAAAGTTCACGGAGGGCAGATTTTTTCTTTTGTGTAAGACCAGATAAGATCTTACACGATAAGGATTCCTGATCATCAGCTTATCAGATCTTACACGATAACAGTTCCAGCATCAATAGGGATGGAACGCTTGCCTATTGGATATTTGCGGTCAGCGTTGTTTTGAACATCCTGTTTGCTCAGGAAAAGATGGTTTTCATTTTCGAACATAGAGCATACTAATTTGCCATAGAAACGAAAAGTGGATGATAAACATGGTTTTTGGTTAACATTAATTAGATAAATTGGATAATGATTAGATAAATTACCAAACTTTTTTTTTACCTCGGAAGCAACGGTAAAAACTAATTTTCTGATTAGTGAGCAAGTCAATTGCATAAACCATGAAGACACCATATTAGCCGCAGCTGAGTTAACATCCGTTAAAATGTTCACTTTTTAAGGTAAAATTGTATGAGTAGAAAGTAGTTGACAAGAAAAACAATAGAATGATGATATTAAGCATTAAGTTGCTTTGGACAGATGTGATGGAACCAAGAAATAATTTTGTGTAATATTTCAAACGAAAACCAAACACTCGTTGTATATATTTTTTTCTCTCTGCTTATATCTCCCAATTGATTATAGTGTATTTACAATAATGCAATAACGAAAACAGAAAACAGGATACCCGAAGGAATTGCACCTATGTGTTTTATGGATATTGTAAGAAAACGGGAGTATCATAATGACTGCTACTGCTAAATTTTAATTTCATTCTCGAAAGTTTGATCAATAGCTTTTAAGATCATATTGGCGTTACCTTTCTTTTCTTTTTTTTCCTGGAAATTTTTCCCCGTTTCCAGAGAATCGTTTTAATTTTGAGGATAAACTTTTCTGATTTTGAAACATTTCAGTCCACTGGTTCTGTTATATTTGTAAAAACTGATTTGTGTGCGATTTGTCACGAACAAGAGAAGTCAGATAATTTGAAAATTGTGGACATGATTAAAACAGTTTAAAACAGACAATTTTGTAGTAGTTTTTTAGTTTATTATTATCCGCCTTACGACGTTATTAAACGAAATGTGGTTCTCCTAGCTTTGGAAATGAGCAAAATTGACAATTTTACTGACGATAAAAAACGCCATATCGTTGCCAATATGGTTTCCATCCAATTTTTTTCACCGTCTTTGTTTAGAGTTGCTTAAGCAACAAAAAAACCACTATCTTGCTTTTGAGTTTCAATTTAAAAATTTTATGCAAAGATTGACTATTTGAACATAATTTTAGCAGTCGTTTCAAATCCTAAGCTGTGGAAAATATATTATGAAGAAAATGAGGTAAAAGCAGGAACTTCAGGAAGTTTTGTTTCAGCTGTAATCACTATGAAAAACATCTCTTACGTACAAAAGTTTGCATACTTCAAGAGCAAATATGGTCTGATAAAATTGGAAAACAAGTTCCCATTATTCACGGTTTTGATTATGAAACGTTTATGGCGGATTTGATGAGGTAATTGCACAATCATAGGCTACGATTAAACATTTCTTGGTTGGTTGATTCCTCTTGAAAGGTATCTTAATCAATGAAATCGAGATAGGAAAACACCATTGATGATCTTCATTTATGATCAACAGAAGTTAAAAGGACACTCGGCATATCAAGAGTTGTTTGAACAGATTTAGTGTTGTTACTTTAGATATGTGTGTTAAGTTGATCGGATATCCATAGCCGAGTGTTCTCTTTTATTAAGTGACCTGGACATCAACCAAGCTTGAACTTCTCATGAAAACTACTAACAGCATCTAGTTGCGATTCATAAAAACAAGTCTTGATAATAGTTTTGAAAAACGCTCTTAACCAACCCAGGTCGAGATGTCAGCGCCGTTTCAGCGCACTTTTGTAACAAATGCGCCGAAACTTTAAAAATTCAACAAATCTTTAGTTCTTTTCTGGCAAAGTTTCAGCGCTTTTCAGCACATTTCATCGCATTTCAGCGCGTTCAACTCTTTTCTTACTTATTGTTAGCACAATCAGCGCATTCCTTACAAAATAATTCAGTGAAACGGCACTGATATCTCGACCAACCAATACTCCAACCAATACCTCTCCTACCAATATTCCAACACGTCTTCAATAAACTTTTCAGACCATATTAGTCTCACTATAATTTTGCAAACCATAAAGCAGGAATTCGGAAGAATTCTTAAATTTTATAGATCAAAATTAACTGATTTAAGACAAAATGTCAGCTCCCATATCCAATGCTTACTTTTTAGCAGAAAAATCTACAATCAATGACGAACTTACTAAAATCATTGGCTGTGCGAGGGTCTCTCAAAATATCGTGGTAGAAAGATCCATTTCACAAAACAATGGGTGTAGAAAATGATTGTGTAAAAGGTTACTTAAATTGTTTGAGAAATCGCACGACAGAATTTTTATGTTAAATTGCTGGAATAATGCTGTCTCTTGAAAATTGAGACCATAACTACCAAGAAGTATCCCAAATTTCATTCCCAAAATTTGAAAGAATGTCTTTATAACGAACAAATTTCGAACAAAAACCATGTGAATTTGAACAAACGTTGTCAGAAAAACTTTAATTGCATCGCCACATTGTTCTTATCTCAACTTAAAAATTCTCTAATTTTTGGTTAAAAAAGTTTTAGTATTGTGTCTTTAAATACTTTTCTTGGTTTTTGACTTTCCTACAAGCTCTAATAAGATATAGATTGTTGTAATGCAATCATTTGCCTGAATTGTTTTTATAATTAAGAGCAATTAAAATCTGACTGACAAGTGCCTCAGGTGTCTTTTTTAACAATTTGTCTGAATAATAATTTATTAAAACGTGCTAAAAAATTTAACCTATTTTTCACAATAAACTCAAAATAAATACTCTTATCGTAAAAGAACGGGGAAGATTTTACTTGATGAGGCGTCTGCTAAGGATATACCTTGCTTGAAAAAAAAACATTTTTGGATCATTGGGAAGGTGAAATTACAAAGGGGGCGGGGTTGTAACTTTCTTTTATATTGTTGTTTTGAGGCAATTTTAATAATGATTTTTACATTATTTTGACATTACAATATTTTACTTTATTTACATTTGCATTTTGCCATTTTCGTATTTATATCAATCAATGTGAATGTCCAAAAATACGTGCCTTATCTCAATCTTCGAACCTTTTTTTCAGCCAAGAAGAAAACTAATACTTTCCCACGACGGAAGTTTTCTTTTTTCAACATCGGGAAGTTATCTCGGTTCTCTATGTTAAATTTTCATGTTGCATTAAAAAAGAATTAGTTTAATCGGATTCAAAAACCAAACAAATCAAGAAAATCTCCAATAATAATAATTCTCAGAGCTCGACATCATGTTTTCGTAAGTTAAAATTATTGATCACCCAATTCTCAGTCAAAAAATCTAACAAACATCTGCGACATTTTTGCAAGAAACAAAAACAACTTCCATACATTGTAGCCAGAATTTCCAATATGCCAAGAAATGAAATAGGTAAGCTTGATAATGAGCATCCTAACATAATGACCTGTTCGCATTTTGACAAAGGGTCTAACAAATAAGAAACAGATAAGAAACTTTTAAAAAACCAAATAATCTTCAAAATGATTGATTTATGAGTATTAAACCTTTATAAACTCAACACACCAAAAGAACTAAATAATGCCGTGTTAGAGGACAAGATGTGGCATTGAATTTCAAGGAAAACAACCAACAACAAGAGTATTTGCAGGCAACAAGTAAAACAGTTTTTACTGGCAGGACAAAAAATCCTTTTAAGAAAACCAATTATTAACGGACTCAAAATAGCATCAGTTGAGAAGCTAACATAACAACTTATAATGTACTTCATTACTTAGCAAATGTGGTTTGGCCTTAATCAGGCTAAGCAAAAAGTCGACAAGAAGAAGGAAAAAATGAGGCAAATTTCAAAATTGCGCCGAGATTAAATTGTAATCTCCTTGCAAGACAATGTGAACTGTCATTTGCAAGGCCTGGTGAAAAGGCAACAAATTCAATACAAATGCAGCAAAAAATATCATAAAATGAAAATGTGTGAAAATTATAACGACGGTAAAAGAACCAAAAAAGATCGGCATCACATGCTCATAATTGTTTTCGTTGTCAATTTCATAGTGTAAATTTTATCAACACATCGATTAAAACACAAAATCAGTAACAGTTATGTTTTTTATTCTCAGGAATACGAGACCTGTCACTCAAAAGACAATACATGAGTTCACTTATCTCTCATTAGGAAGGCTTTAGGGCCTACTTTTATTCGGAACAAGTCGTGGTGGCACAGAAATAAAACCGTTTCAAAAATGCAGAAAATAAAAAGAAAAAAGTTATAAAGTTGTAACTTGCGAGAAAACCGTGAGATATTACCACCATAAATCATTAAAACCTTAAGTTATTCGTGGAAAACATTGTATATACTCAATTGGGTCTCACTTGACTGCCCATGAGATCTGTCAATAATGTGGTAGTGTTACAAGAGTTCTAAAAAACTTCCATCTACTGGTGAGAAAACGAGAAAACTCAAATATAGGCTAGAATTACTGAACTAACTAAAAAATTTTGAGTTGCGAAACTATTAATTAAAAGAAAAACCAATGAACGAATAATTTTTTGTATATCTCGCAAGAAGATTTATGATGCTTGTGGTTAACGAAATTAAGAAAAATTTTGACAGAATTAAAATTAAATAAGTGATAACGTTCAAAAATCGCTGATTTTCATTAAAGAAAATTATTCAGAGTCGCAAAAACTATTGTTGACCAATTGAAAACCTTAAATAGTTCCGCTAACACCTCTTTAGATAGCCAATTCCATTTTTGTTTCTTGTCCTAATATACAACAGAACAAAAAAATGAATGAAGAGCTAAAAATTTCGTTAAAAGTTTAAAAATCTTTTTGTCAGAGCCATAAGAACCGTGAAGGTTTCAAATAATGCGTAAATTACGTTAATGTGGACGCATGTGAAGGTTAAAAGCCAGCAAAGGCTTTTTAGAACGCACAAATATTATCAAAAAGATGCTCCACATTACAATCTGAATCAATTTCGATTTTAAAATTTTTGTTTGATCCAAAATTGACCTTGCTAAGACAGCGTTTTTTTTTCTAAATCACTGGCTGTCTCAAATACACAAGCAATTATCAATTTTGCTTAAAATCTACTTATATTTCAATATACATGATGGATTTTGAATACAAATCAATTTAATTTTGCGGAAGGCAAAAAGCCTTTAAATCGAGAACAACTTTTTTAGGAAGCTGAAGTAAAAGTAAAAATTGTTTGCGTAAACAGACATTGTTTGAGCAATGTTATATGTATGTGCTTTCGGCAAAATTAGGACAAATTGGATTAAAGGAACAGATTGGGTGCCAATTTTTGATAAAGCAGACTAACTTAACCAAAACTTCAGCCAAAAAGTTCAGCAGCCCTCTTCTTTTTTTCTTGTAAAACCAATAACACTTTCGTTGACAATTTTTTTCGCAAATTCTATTGAAATTTTTTATACTTTGGGAAAAAGTACGGAAAATGTGGACAAAACAATGGGAATCATCCGAAAGTTCACAAAACCTCGATAACTCCCGGAAAAAACTAAATTCATAGAAATGTTTGATCTCTGACTATTGTACGCTTGGAAGGATTTCTATTGACATCGCTCATAACTCTCTTTCGATCGGACAAATTGGTTTCGGAACAATATAAATTGTAAAAAAAACTTTCTTTATCAGGTTGCTCTTAAGTTCTTACTAAGCTTTTGGGCATTTTGAATATTTTTGAAGCACATGGTAAACAAAGATGCTTCAGCCAGAAAACAGGCTCATTTATCATCAGGCTTTCAGTTAATTTGGGAGAACATATGTAATATTCCAGTATCTGGTTAGTTTGGGAGAGCTTGTTATTGTTCTGAAAATTAGAACATACCCGGCAGATTGCCGGAAAATAGCCGCCGTTGATTCCAATAAGCATGATTGGGATTGAAGGAACAGAATATATTGAAAAAAAAAAGATTTTTGTACAAAAATATTTTTTAAGTCCGATTTATTTTGATGGCTTTTCGTTGTTGAACATACTTCTGTTTCTTAGAGAGAGGCTACAGGGGCTACTATCAACACCAATAAGTATTAGAGGTGGTAACTAAGACTTATAGGAACGACGTTCAAATAGCGGGCATCTAAAATTGGGCTTTATGGGTTTATCCCGTTTCTATTTCTGACTTCATTTTTTTATACCGACTCTGGTCATTTTGAATTGCTTTGCTTAGCAACTGATGTTCAAATTCAATTTTAGCAGAATGAGAGAAGAGAGAAACTAGCCTAGAGAAGTCAAAAAGATT
Organism: Convolutriloba macropyga; assembly: GCF_964194025.1. NCBI lineage: Eukaryota > Metazoa > Xenacoelomorpha > Acoela > Convolutidae > Convolutriloba > Convolutriloba macropyga. Next base: position 46,395 of record NW_027451755.1, read on the forward strand.
TCACGCAAAATGGTAAAGCGAAAAAAAGTTTGACGAAGTAAAAAAACATAGCAGGACAAGTCCTGAAATACAATTCAAACAATTGAATGAAAAACTCAGACGCACTCTACCTGATCAGCAGATCACTTGAACAATGCCAGCCAGAACACAAAAATCACCAAAGAATTGAGAAACTAAAAGTGTCAAAACTAAACAAAAACAAACTCATTGCTAAAACTCTTGAAGCTTTTAAACCTAAGGCAAAACTTTTTCCCTTTAAAAACACCTATTACAAAAATATATTCAAAACCAATTTTTGTTTCTGAAATCGGTCCAGTATTATATCTGCAATACCTGAAAAATATTCATTGGCCCTTGAAGATCGATTAACTTGAAAATGACCAAAAAATTTAAAAAAAAGAAATCAATTGCAAGTTATAAGAAAATGTTGCTGAAATTGTGATATAAATATCTTCAGAATCAATTCTGTGTCTCTAGAGGCTATCCAGTAACCCAATTCCAACCACTAAAAAATCATTGGCTCCTAGATCGATAGGCAATAAATTTCAGAAAAAATTTCAAATTTCAAAATAGAAATTGATTCTATTAAAATGTTGAAAGCCATTAAATTGCCCCCCTAGCAACTTTTTAATAAAATATTGTCGAACCCTGGATGCGTTTACCTGGCAACTGAGGCAAGAAAAAATAAATAAAATACAAATATTTTAAAAAAAAACTTGAAAAAATTGCAAATTCTATCAAACAATTTCTAAAAGTCGAAAGGTTAAATTGTTGAAAACAAATCCATTGAAACTAAAACCCGTGCACTAACTTTTCATCAAAACGTGGAATAGTTTTTCTTGCACTTGAGAATGGACGAATGTCAAAAACTGACAAAAACTTTAGGAAACATTAAAAAAATTGCAGATCTTATCAAAAAAATGCTAAAATTCGAGACATTAAAAAGTTAAAAAGCGTTCCATTGTTACTAGAAACTATGCAGTTCCCTATTAACAAACCTCAACGGAGATTGCCTACTCCTGAAACTGGAAAAACTGACAAAATGATGAAAATTTTCAAAAACCTGAAAAAAATGCAAATTTGTTCAAAAAAATTGCTAAAATTTGTGATATTCAAAAGATGAAACCTATTCCATGGCAACTAAAAATTTTTCAGTAACTTATTATCCAACCCCTAATATAGGTTTCTTGCCTGGGACTCAAACAACTTGAAGGATGACAATAAATATGTCAAAAAACATGAAAAATTTGCAACTTTTGTCAAAAAATGCTAAAATTCATGATGTCAAAAAGTTGAAAACCGTTCCATTACCACTAGAAACTGTGCAGTAACCTATCATCCAACCCTTTATCAAACACTAGAGGAGGTTTCGTGACACCTAGGGCTAAAAAAAACTCAAAAAATGACAAAAATTTTCAAAGAACCTGAAAAAAATTGCAAAAAATTAGTATCATTTTGTGTGTTTGTGTTTGTAGTACCACGACAAATAGCTCATAAAATGGTCATAACAAGCAATTTTGTCTCGCAAAAGGCTTTCATCAGCTTTTAAAAACTTCAACCTTAGACTAATCAAACAAAAATCTCAAAAAAATCACAAAAAACACGAAAAATTGCACCATTTTGAGCCGAAAAACTCCTAAAAATGACCTTTTAACCTTTACTTAAGGCCATCCCAGCAGCTGCACCACTATATGCACTTGAAGGACTACTAAAGCCCACTTTGGGCCTCTAATGAAACTTAATGCCCGCTGGGCTTTACCTGTTTATCCCGTTTCGAAAGATCAAAGTCATTGAAAAACATGTGAACACATCTTTAAAAAAAAAAACACACAGCGCACCAATACAATTCAAATTCTTTGAATTGTAAAAATACGAGCGCAAAAATAGCCGGCAGAGAAGATGAGGGCGGCTTTTAAAAATAGGTAAATAACGAGCTGTGTTATATCCTCTACAATAACAAACATACTCTTCCATCGCAAACAATAGAAAAGAAAAACAGTAATGGGTAAGGCCTTAGGAAGAAAATTAGCCCGTATCTAAGGCCAAAGCAAAATCAGTACTGAATCAGAATGAAATTCAGAACGTTATCAGTACTGATTCAGAATCTGATTCAGGTCATATTTTGCCCTGAATTCGTCTGAATCAGAAACTGAATCAGGCTCTGAATCAGACTCTCATTCAGACTCTGAACTTTCTCTTATTCAGACTCTGATGCAGACTCTGAATTTTTTTAAAATAAGGCTAAATTCATAACTATGTTCGTGAGCCATCTAGGTTTTACCATTTCTTTCATTCCCAGGTCCTTCAAATATATAAATTCATACAATATCTGTAGAAATTGAAGTAATTTATGTAATAGGTTTTTTTGACTAGAGTTGTTTGCATTTTGTTTCAAAAACTATTTAAAACGCTTAAAAATCGTTGAAAGCTTTATTTGTGTCTCTCTACAGAGTTGAAAAAAATTCTGATTTTCATTCTGATTCACAGACAATTCAGAAACTCATTCTGATTTTTCCTCTGATTCAGAGGAAATTCAGAGAACACGGATTCTGAGTTTTGCTCTGATTCAGAAAGGTTTCGGTATCGATGCAGAAACTATTCTGAAATCGTTCTGAATCAGTACTGATATTCTCTGAGTGTTAGGCACGGGAGCAAAAAAACTAATATTTTACCACTGCAATTTTTTTGGCTTTATTGATTTTCTATGAGCTATGAATATAAATTTCATATTAATGTCCAAGCCTTGGATTTAGAGTTATTTGTTACTGAATTCCACTTGGCGTTAGGTGCGGGCTCTTTGTTTATAAAAGACACATTCATCGGTTTTTCTCTCGTAAATTTAGTTAGGGTGCTTGTACAATTTTATATTGAAAGATACTAGCATAAATGTAACTACACGATGAGTGGTCACAACATAGAGGGCTTTAAAGATTCACCACCAGCTGGGACGGTTTTTTTCCTGATTCGAGACGACCTGAGTCAAGATGCTCGCAACAATAAAACAATAAAAAAAACAAATTTAAATTAGTTTTCCTAATTGTTTCAACTACATTAAACTCAACTACTTTTTAGTAGAGCACAGATTTTATATTTTGCGATCAAAATTTACATGATTTTATTAACTTGTTTTTACAATGCTACAAACAATAATTTACTTTTGATTGACAAAAGTTTTAATTAGCTTGTTTTGCAGCCTTATTATTGTTGTATTCCACAACATAAACGTGAAATCAATCACAGTCGTCTTGCTGAAGTGTTGAAAAGAGTGCATCATCTGCATAACTTTGCGGTGAAATCCTGTTGTGGTCAATTTCAGGCGTTTTGATTCCATCATCCCCATTACCATCATTCTGAACATCACTATCAAATCGATAGTGATTTTCAGTAACATTACATTGACGATTGCAGTTTTTATCCGAAGGAGGGTATTCGGTATCGTCTGTGTTGCTATTTTCCATCAACTTGATGTCAGTTTCTATGACGGATTGCAGACTGGGGTTTGCGTAATTAGTTTGGCTCACAGCACGCAAAGTTGAGCATGGTCTGAAAGTATGATATTATAACATACTCCGTACCATTCAAGAGTCTCAACAATTTACATTCTTTATACCGTAATAATAAAATTTTCACGTTACATATGCGTTGTCAAAGAGCTCGTTTATAACTCAATTGAAAGGGAACAAAAATAAAGTTGAAATACGAAGATAAGTTCTCTCTAGGCCTTGATATTATTGGTTAATCATTATAGGGCTAATGAGCGTGATAAAAACAGGCAAAATGAAGTTTAATTTGTACTTAAATTTCATGAATTTAGTCCAGAATAAATTTACCTTTCATAGACATTCTCTTTTGTTTCCACGCTCTTCTCAGTTTTCATTCTAAAATGACAGAATGATTTTATTATCTCCATCTTTCTCGATAAAACTTGATTTCTTACAAACGGCATCTCTTACTTTTTAGCTGTGCGGCATTTGCAGATAACAACAACAACAATAACCAGTGATGAAATAGGCAGGATAACTCCAAAAACTGTCGATAAGGCTATCACAACAGAAGAAGCACCACTTGCAGTTTCATGATTTTGCGGCTCTAAAACAAGCTAATGTTTTTTTCAATCAAAACTTCCAGAGATTTGCCTAAACGCATTGCGCGTAGAAAAACATTATTACTGGTTTAGGTCTCTTCGCTATTTTGCTCCAGATCTTTGTAAATTGTCTTGTTGCCGAATTGAGTCCTATAAATTGATCATTGTTGTGCTTTTTGCATTGCAAATGTTTTTTATGATGTCTGTTTTCATTTTAGTTGATTCAAATACTAATGATTGATTTCTTCTGATATTTCATGCTTCCGAAACAATTCTAAAAGAATTGCTAATTCCATTACTGGTCAAAACAGACACTTAATTTAGTTCAAATTCTCCTTTTCATTAGACCAGTGGATTTCACTTACAAAAACTTGAGCTACATTTACACTAATCCGTCAGTGTTGACCACAGGGGGCTCTTAGAGCCATTTCGCGGACAAAACTGACAATACCAAATGACTTACACCGACAGAATTTTGTCAGTGGACTTTACAAAGCATATTACTTTCTGTAATTCATTTTTCCCCGATTCATTAACATGTTTAATCGATGATTAAATGCATAAACATCCCCTGTCCCATAATTAAGATTAATTCTGGTTTACAGAAATTGCGAAATCGAGTTACTCAAATCGTCAAATCTGATTAAATTTGCCTTTGGAAAACACGCACACTAATCCGTCAGTCTATTCACCAAAACTTGTTCGTGGACAAGGCTAACTTAATCTGCTCAAAATATTTAAATCCAAGCCGATTTAGTGAACTTATATGTTTCCCACAGAAATAATGTATTAAAATTATATCTGAAATCCACTTGCTCAAATCGGTCCGTTATGCCCGATTTGGGGGTCTGTACTGACCACTAATGTCTTGAGCGATAATTGTTTTGGTTTAGGAGAATAAACAAAAAAATTCTAAGTGGTTTTTAAGTAGCTAACATGTAGCTTCTGCAATAAACAAGTAGCTTCTGCAATAAAACACAAGCAGTGCCCTGCTATCTAAAAATCAGTTTTGTCTTCAAAAGAAAGAAAATTCACCCGTTTCAAGAGTAAAAATATAGGGAGAAGGATTCGATTGTCGTATATTTTTCAATGAAAAAAAAAGAGGAAATGAGCAGACACCTTTAATATAGGTGACCAAATTGAAATTTCGTTTCGAATTGATAAGTTTTCACTTCTTTGTTGACCAACATATTTTTTTGAAAGTGGTTTATGCTATTGGAGTATTCCAGCAAAGTGTTCGAATTCAGATGGCATTAATTTAGATGAAAGTTTTTTATTAATTTTCTTTAATGTCTGATGTCTGAAGTGAAAAGAAGAACCCCTCAGATTGGAGTTTGATTTTTTGTGCATAACTTGTCATTATATACATAGTTTTAAAGATATTACAATTCTGTACTCTATCGATTTATTGCATTTCACCAAAAATCACTTTTTCTGTGACCCGGCGATTTATTTGAATGTCAGGTAATTGAACAAGACTAAAAATGACAAGTCCGCTCTTTTTTTGCACCAAATCCGTGTTAATTGATTACGTTTCTGCAATCCTAGATTCTCTGAAAAGAACTTTTTGTGCATCTGTTGCGGATGAAATAGAAGAAGCAAACATCTTACCTTCGTTATAGGATTCCTTCAGAAGCAGGAACGATTGTGGGAGGCATGAATCGTTTAAACAGATGTCCAGCAAAACTGCGCGGTCAAATTCGCCACCAATAGCAGGAAATATGAACAAACATTTTGAGGAAATTGATATAGTTTTACAAGATGACCCAGAAACTGTCACTTCAGTGGTCATTTGTGATTGATTTTCGGGTTTTCCTGCTGCAGTTATGTTGTAACTTGGGATCTATGCAAATTTTATTTAGCAGCATGCAAAATTGTCAATAGAAACTTTAAATAATAAACAATCTGTACTTTTCTATAAAAATTATTATTGATGTGAGTCCATTTTTGAACTGCTGCTATTAAGATAAATCAAATGGCATATATCTACAGCAAAATAGAGCATCATTTGTTACCTTTAAGGTGAGATGGAAGAGCTTAAAGCTATTGGGAGGCGGCGATATGGTGACAGTTACCACCCACTGAGAAGTCGTTTCATCCGAGCAATCTAATAGAGCTGATATGTGAATTGATGAACCTAAATACGAACTGTAATCTGCCTAGGGAAAAGGAGACAGTTCCCATTTTTTGCGCACTGTATACTTAAAACGTGGCGCCAAGGATTTCGTCAACTGAGAAAAGGCAGCTGAAAACTCTTATTGTTTGACCGAGACGATTTCGATGAAAAAGTTTAGTAAATTAAGGTAAAATGTTTGAAAAAACTATATGCATTGCTTTCCAAGTTTGCGACCTAAATCCTCTGCCTGACAAAACTCTTTATTCCGGCTTAAAACGCTCTCTCCTTTGAAATTTCATCGCAATATTACAAAGTCATAGAAATTTGTGAATAGAAAGAGTCATAGAAAGAGTTTTTTAGCTAGGAAGTGTTTCACACCGCAATGAAGTATTCTTGAATCCCTAAAAAGCAGTTGTCAGAAATAGACGCAGAAAAAAGTTGAGAGCTGTTACCAAAAATATTTTTTTTGTATTACTATTTTGATTCGAAACAGAAAACTAATATTTAGATTTTTTAAAAAAACAATCCGAAAAGTGTGTACCATGATGTCTCCAAACCCTAATTTTTTTACTGCTATTCTGTGCTATAATAGACTTGATCTTAAGATCAAACATATTTCAGCACAGAAAAGGAGTAAACACACTTTGCCTATTTTCCTCACTTGACACCCGATAAGACTGATTATACACAAACGCCACTTTAGTAGGAACAAACGCGTGAAATTCTATTTCTGAATTTTGAATACTTTCTCTTATGCATTAAACAAGGTCGATAGTGCGAAGCAAAAAACATTAACTTCTGTCAGAGAAACCGTCGGGAGTACCAAAAGCAACTTATGAGAACAACACTTGTACTGTTTGAAGCAAAAAAATATGCAGAAACGAAAACCCGGGTCGAGGTGTCACCGCCATTCAACGCAAAATTATGTGAGATAAGCGGTGATTGCGGAAAATTTTGCTAGATAAGCGGTGAATACGGTGAAATTACATAAATCAGGCGGTGAATGCGGTGAAAAAACCTTTATAGCCTGGTAGTTGTCAAATTACATAACTTCACCGCTGAATTTAGCGGTGAAATTACATTAATTCACTGCTTTGAAAAAAATTGTCCGAATTATGTAATATAAGCGGTGAAAACAATGAAATTACATAAATTCACCGCTTAACTTAGTGGTGACACCGCTTACTCTAGCGGTGAACTTGCATATTTTCACCGCATTCACCGCATCTCACAGCAAAATTATGTACGAAATTTTCGGTGAAAAAACCAATCTTTCACCGCATATCTTACATTTTTTTCCGATCTTTTCTCGACCCAGGAACTCTATAACAATTTTTAGAAGGACAAGAGAGGTACAACTTGAATGACAAGGAACCAGACAGACATTAGAACACCACATCACACCACACACATTATACACACAAACACACAAATCAAAATCCCAACAGCAAAAAGAAAGCATTTTTAAATTTATTTGGAATCCGGAATTAATCCCAGGTTCGACATTGTTCATTTAGCTCTTCGTTTTTGTTTTCTAAACAAGTATGAGTGGAGTTCTTGAGCTAGTTGTATAAGTATTTGTTTTAATGGATCTTAACTTTATTTAATTTTTGGAAAAATTTTGTCCTTTTTGATGTTTTACACGTTTAATGAAACAATTAAATGTTAAAATCGCGCAATTATGCTAGCATCGAGATTTGAATGACATGATTGTGAATATGGGAATAAATAAAGTCTCAATTTGCAACAAAAAAGTAAATTTTCTGTTATTTTATTACCTCTTACACTTTTTTCACTATGCCTTTATTTGTGTCCAAAATTTCAAAGAATCTTTTACGTCTCGGTGGTCTTAAATATACTGAAAAGTGTATTTTTGATGGAAAAAACTGATTGCAAAAATGACTTGAGAATTTAGAAAAAAAATACTTTTCTACTTTTAATTTTACCTTTTCAAAGTTGAGAGCACTAAATTACCTGATTTTTAAAATAGTTTTTAATGAGATGAATACAGAAAGACGGATAAAAATATGTTTAACACAATTTTCAGATTGAAAACAAATTTTTTTTTCCGGAAATTTTGGTGAACAGTTGAAATCGTTAATTTTTAGGATTTTAACTGCTAATAATTACTCGTGAGAGTCAAAATTATTTTAATTTAATTAAGTTCACTACAATTCTCTCGTTCGCTTAAATCATAAATTTCAACGCGATCTGTCCCTCCCCCCCCCCCCCCCCCGAACAATGTTTTTTTCTCTTTATTTTTTTTTCCTTCGAAGTTATAAATGTTCCCCATTTTCAAACTTCCGATAATTTTCTTATATAAATCAGAACGAGATCCTGAGGGCTATAAAATGGTGTTTTTTTTCTTTACAATAGGTAAACGAAATTGAAAATTCGACTAAAGGAAAACAGCCTGCCTCACATATATATCCCCCATTACGAAGCAGAGTCAGTTACTAATAAAAATAAGTAGTCTTTTGACTGTCCTCCAACTGATGCCAATTCCGGCCCTGTGCCTAAAAGGTTTTCATCTTGATAGCATAACCCGTGTCAGAATTTCCAGGTAAATAATATAAGAAGTGCAGTGAAACAAATTTACCTGAAAGGGCCGGTAAGTTATAGAGGCGAATGTGGCGAATTTTTAGCAATGGCAGCTCGATGGCGCGGAGTTAGTCTACCGCGGAGTTAGCTACAGGCTACAACATTTTTCACTTGCTTTTACTGTGAGTAGTCACTAAATTCTTGCAAGAAACTTGAAAGCATTGCAACAATAGTTTGTAAATCAGCAACAATAGTGCTATTAATGTCAGCAAAGTCTATAGGAAACTGGGTAATTCAATTGATTAACAAGGCTAAAAACCTGAGTGCGGATGGTAAGTGAAGTAATGCATGGGGGATGTTGCAGAGACACTCAATTGTGGATGGTGAGATTGTGCCCAAATATGAATTTGGACGGTTGTGGAGTAGTTCAACCAAGGCAAGTCAACGCATTGTAAGCCAATCAATTGCTGAAAATTTCCAAAACTGATATCAAATGCTTCTCGTAAGAATTTACCCAGGTTGAGCATGAATTGCAGAATTGAGCGATATTTCTCACGCCGAGAGAAAAAAAACGTTTGAGAAAATTTTGGTGTTGTTTTTAAATTATAACGTTCAGAAACAATTGCTAAATTGAGTGATATTGCAACTTATGAGGAGATTTTTTTTATACTATTCCTCCCAAGTCTAGAAGTTGATCGATATATTCATCGAACTGAATTGTGAGTGGTATCACTAGAAAGCCCAGCCCGTTCAGCGTAGTAATTACAAATAAAAGATTTTCTAGTCGTTTTTCCACGGAGTTATCGAGGTTTAAGTTTTGTAAACATTTCATTTGTCTCATTGATTTGATTTGTTTTTGCTCACATTTTCCTCGTTTTTGTTCAATTTTTTATTCAATTTTGATTTAAAAATGCTAAAAATGTTAACAAAAGTGTGAATGATTTTAATTTTAAAGACAGAATAAAGTTGCAGAACAAATGGATTGAAAATTTTTGCTAACAATTTGGCTAAATTTATTAAAAAATCAGCTTTTTCCTTCACATTTGCACTTTTCTAGCAAATTTTAAATAAATTAGGTGGAAGTTCAGACCTAAGAACTGCGGACATTACAATATCAAACTCCAAAAGAGCTACTTCTAGCTTTACTCTGAGAGGGTTCTGGAATTAAATATTTGCTGTTCGTTTCCCAAAATAAATCGATGAATATCAAAAACATCAATTTTTTCAGCAATCAAGAAGGCTATCTCTGGTTCATTCGTTAGTTCAAATTGAATAGGTTGCTGTTTTTTCTTTATTCCTAAAGTAATTTATCCCTTTTTCGTTTCTTTGAGAAAAAACCGGAATGCTATTAAACCAGAACGATATCCATTTATTGCTCGATTGCCGGCTGATTTTTGACGTGCAAATGAGTTCCATTGGATGTAGATCATATCGTCAGTTAGAAGCTCACAGTTTTTATGGCTTTAAATTTTGTTTCGCGTAAAAACGTTCCTTTTTGAATTTTTATTTACTGTTAAATTGTAATCTTAAGACTTAATCTCGAAAATTACAGGTCCAATTGGCGTTCCATGAAGCTGAAAGTTAATTTTTTTAGTTTTCTTAATTGAAAGATTTTTTTCTGATTTCTGTCATCTTTTAACTCAGTTCCAGCAGCGATGTCACATTATTTTCTAGTGAACTACCATCTAGTCGTCATTGTGTTTTACGTTTTCAGATAATGGTTTTCTGGTTTTGATGATAAGAGTTTTCCTATTTTTATATTTTTGTATAACTGAACAATTTTCTTAATTATTGTATGTTTTATCTTTATTGTCTTGCCACCTTTTTACATTAACCGCAGTGACAATATCAGCTTAACGGCGCTAAGAAAATGCCAAATCAACGTTTGTAGGTTTTATAGTGAATAGGTTACGGCTTCATCTATTCTGCATAAAAACAGCATTCTTTGGAGGAACAAGTTAACCTATTTAATAAATTAAGTCCATTACTAGCCGTTTTCATGGCTTGTAATTTGCTTGTTTTCCAAAAACATCACTACTTTTTTTCAATTTTTCAGTTTTTTTTCTTATTTCTGTTAATTTGTAGCCTAGATTTATCAGTGGCAGGTTCCATCTTTTTATTGAAGTTAATTTTAGTTTTTTTTTAATCTGGGAGTATCATTTTGAAAATAATAATCCTGGTTTTGATTCTACAAGATTTCTTGAAATATTTTGTTATTCATGAATTTTAGCCCATGTTTGAATATGATTTTAGTGGTCTTGTCTAGTTACGTAACTATATTGCACGCTCAAAGTACATTTAATGTGAGATTGGCAGATAACTTAGGATTTTAATGGCTCTGACACTAATCATTATCAAAAATTGAGTAATTTTAGCATTGTTTTCAATTTTGTTGTTCTTCTAATAGTCGTAAGACAAAATCTGGATAATGAGAGGTCCAACTGTCTCTTTTGGAGTTTCAATTGATTCAAATTACTCTTTATTTAATGCTAATTTGTCATTGCTAATCGTTTTTTATAAAAATATATACGTTCAGTTTTGGGCACAATTGATATTTGATTTTGTTTTTTTTTTCTTTTGTATTGTCTTGTAGTGTTCCTAATGGCATAACTCATCGGTCCTCTAAAACGGAATTTTTTACGTCGTTTGATGGTTTGACTTTAAAGCTTTTTTCATAAACCAATTATTTTTGAGACAAATTTGAATTTTTGAAAGTTTTCTATCTCTTCCTCATTTGGGAGACTATTAATCCAAAAATGTGGATGATCGGGTTCGTAACATTTTGTTCAACGCAAATCACCAAGGCCCTTGTTTCTGTAGATGCCCAACCATCCACAAAAAAAAGGGAAAACTAACATTAGAGCAAGTAGTCCAAATCAGGCCTCAGTTCATCCTTTGCAAGACAATTTTAAATCTCAATCACTCGTCGCAAGTAGGTTATGGTACGAATTTGTTTGTTTGAAAACAAATAGATGTTATAGCTTCAGCAATCCTCACTCCACTACAAGTTAGCTTAAAGTGGTGTTTTACAGACGTTTCAAAGACAAGAGTGGGAAATATGTGGGCTGAGCTACTAAGAGCCATAACCGTTGACCAAATAATATGAGCTAGAAAACTTTAAAAATGTTGGTAAAATTTTGGATCAAGTATAAAATTTTGGGCGTAGGAGACATGATGATTAGGAGAACTCTGTCTGCTTTGAACAGGTCAAATAGGAGCAGCAGTTTACTAAGACCTGGATAAACGATACCTGGACATCAATTGAAGAAGGAAACATGATGAATTCCTATTCAATAATCCTGAATTATATACAAAACTTTTGGAGCTGCTTTTGTCTCGCGTAAAATAAAGTAATTTAAAACAATTTTTCGAATTAGAAATATGCTATAAATCAGAGACAAAAGGGCTCAAAAGTGTCCATCATTCAAATTAAATGTTCTATTTAATTAACCTTCGAAATTTTGCATATATTAACCGTGAAAAAAATGTTGGGTCGCTAAATCAGTCCTTCACTATATGCTTGTTTGATATAGTCCTGTGAGACAAACAAATAAACAAATGCAGATGTATATCTTTCTGTAGTAAAAAAAATCAACTGTTGAAAGAAACAAAGTATAAAAAAAGTTTTTCCTTTCAACTTTTCTGTTGCATCAAATTATATTTTAAAACCTGTTTTGGGCTAATTTTCACAAATTAAAATTGATCAGTTGAGAACAAAAAACAGAAAAAGACTAGAAATATAAGACATAATTGTATTGACTCTAATTTATTGATTATCAAGTTAAACAATACTACTTGTTTTAATGTTAAGCAATATTGTTTGTTTCTCCCTATTAACATTTTATTATTTTTTTTATTTTTATTGTAATTAGTAAGAAAAGAGAACAAGATATTCGCTCGTAAACTTTGTGAAAAAAATGTTACTTTTCTTTTCCAAGAGAGGCGGTTTAACAACTTAAGACTAAATTATGCAGTCAGTTGAATCGTAATGCACAAATTATAAGCAGGCATGCAGAAAATTTGTATAAATTGCAAGGTGTGATGCTAAATAACCTATGGAAAGATACAAAACAGCTTTAATTTTATCATTAAAAAAGTTGCATAAATTTCTCGGAAAAATAGTTCTGTGATAATTCTCCAAAAACGTCCTTTATCAATTTTATGCAAGCCGTCTTTATCAAATGATGTACCTGTGTTCTACATCTGATGCGATAAGAAAGCTGTGAGCTTTTTTATTCCCGGTTTTTCCGCCTAAATTGCTAACATCCTGGCCAACATAGGAAAACTCTGATAATAGCAATTAAAGATAGAATTGCTGAATTTAAGTTAAGCTAAAGTTACGTTGTGTAAAAGTATTGTACACAATTGTAAACTCCAGTTTTTCTAGACGACAATCTTTCTAAAGATGTTAACTTAAATGTATATTTTAGAAAGTGGCTGTTAGGATATTGCTTTTTGATGGGTTTATTGGTCAGGTATTGTGTATTGAATGTACATAAACGCAACAAGGCGGCGGGGTAATTTGCATTTGAACACGATGCTCCGACCCCACACATCCACATTTTAGACTTAAGGGTGGAAAAGATTGGAAACTTTCAAAAACTCGCATATTGTTCAAAAAATAACTAAATGAATAAAGTAATTACGCACTATATGGCCGATGAAAACTGCCATTAGTTGAACTACGAGACAAGCCAAACGTAAAAATCAAACACAATAATCATTACACTCAAAACTTCATGACTATATTTAAAAGAAAACACAATAGCAAAATCAAAATGGCATCAGATAACACTTGAACTACGGCAATTAACGTGTACATTACTTAAAAAAGAATTGAGAACTGTCTTTAATGAGACTCCCAGACATTTGAAAAATAATTGCATAAATGCAGAAAAGGCAAAGTTCAAAAATAAGTTTGATCTTTTGAAAGCAAATGTTTTCTAAGTGAGGCGATTCGAATTCGTCAAACCCTCAAAAAATTCACCCAAAAACATTGAATGTGTCTCTGTGCGCATTTTTTAGACGTCAATTTGACCTTTCATTGATGCAATAATTTGTCAAGCAAGCAAATATGAACCTCTAAAATTGGCAAACATGTAAAGATCACTACATGTGTTGTGTTTGCTGGAATTCATTTTCATTTAATTGGGACTTTCGTTAACTGAATTTTGATATAAAATTATTTTTGTCTGTAATTAATAGAAAAAACAAATACTGCAAAATTATTTTGAAAAAAAAACCGCCGCGCCCCAACACAATCCGAACAAATTTTTCTGTAAGTGTCCACGAATAGAGCAAAATTAGCCCTCATTTAACTGTGCGTGCAAGTAAAACAACCAATTGCTCCAAATAGTTTCGAAATAGATAAGTTGCCAGATGAAATTTTCCAATATATCAAAGAAGTAAATGATGCTTTTGGGATACATATTGAGTTAATTTAGAGAAAAACGGACAATCCCACCATGGTCCTTACCAATGATCATTGAGTTGCACTGCATCCTTGTGGGTAATTTCCGCTCATTAAGTATTTCCTCCTGCAGTTATTGTTTTTTATTTAAGTTGACAGAACAAAACACAACTTTTAGAAAATGACAGCAAATAATGACGTCAATATTCAATGAAAAACAAAATTCAGGACACTTTATACAGAAAGATAGTTAAGGTTGTTTCCATTACCAGATTTACCTCATGCATGACCCTCTGGGAAGTCACTGTTGCCATACTGGACTGCGACATTCTGATAGAAACCCAATTGATTAAGAATTCCGATTCGTTCATAGCGGTTTCCCAAATAATACAGAAGGTGTAATTAATATTTATCATCTGAAACCGACCTTTGTTGAACAAATCCGGAAGATCTAAAACAATAGAATCTAGCTTCTGACAGCTCTGCAGGTTTTCTGGGCAACTTTTCTTACAGAACTGTTTGAAGCTGTAGCTAACTTTTCAAAACGTCGCTGTGTTCGCCACACATAGAACAGAAAACAAACAATTTTGCGGTCTACGTAGCAGTATTTCAAAATAAAAGGAATCAAAAGGGGATTGTTTTATTCAAAAAATCATCAGCTATGAAATCAAGTTGATGTCCTCAATAGAAATCACAAGCAAATCTCACGTATAAGCATTGTCAAGTACAAAGCAACAAGTGAAAGCTTAGACGGCAAGGTTTTTTCTATGCTCTTTTACTGCTTTTTTGTCTGATGTTATTGACGTCAAATCAGTTCGTATTCAATCGGCAATTGTCTAGAAAACCTAAAAATATTAAGCCGAAAACCAGCTTAATCGATACGTATAGTGGTTATATTTACTTAAAATTAGGTTAAATGAACTTTTTCGGAACTTTCTATGTATATTAGAACGTTTTACACGCATTTAAATTCAAATCTAAATACTCAATTCTGATTGGTTAATATTCTTTCATTTACTACGTAACATCCTCCGGCCCGGAAGAAGATGTTGGGAAAACTGGTACAAGTTTTACAAGCGGACGGACGAGTGAACCGGTCGACGTACGTAAAACGGCGGAGCGCGCGACGCTATCGGAGCCGTAACGGAGTTCCACAATCCGAGCGGTTGGGTAGTAACCCCTAGGGTTGGTTTCCTCAACTATCCAAACCAAGTCACCGGTCTTAAGGTGTTGCTCGGCAGGCGTCTGCCACCTAGAGCGTCGGTTCAGCGTCGGTACGTACTCTCTGATCCAACGGGACCAGATCGCATTAGCGTACGACTGCGCACGGGCGTAGCGTTTACGATGGCCATGCTCATTATCGCCGACAACAGACGGAATACCGGCAGAGTATTCTCCTAAAAGAAAGTTGTTGGGCGTTAAAGCGTTCAAATCGCACGGATCGGCGCTTACGGGTGTTAAAGGACGCGAATTGAGAGCATTCTTCACGAGACAAAAGGTAGTATGCAGTACCTCATCCGTGAGGCGACGCGTGCCAAGAATAGTATACAACACGCGTTTGAAGCTGCGTACCAATCTCTCCCAGATACCCCCTTGATGTGGTGCGCTGGGTGGATTGAACCTCCACTTTATGCCTTTGTGAGCGAGCTCAGCTGCAATGTTGACAACGTTCCGCTTTTCAATACTTTCTCGGAGTTCTTTCTCCGCTCCAATAAAGTTATTGCCATTGTCCGACAAAATCATGGCAGGTGTACCCCTACGGGACACAAACCGCTCAACTCCCATAACGCAAGAACTGGTGTCCATGGATGTAACTATCTCGACATGGACAGCGCGAGTAGTGAGACAGGTTAACAGGAAGCCCCACATTTTCTCAGTGGACAGTAACATACGGACGGCGGACAGTAACATAGAATGGCCCAAACTAGTCAACGCCAGTGTTCGTGAAGGGAGGAGACTGGTAAGCAAGTCTCTCCTTAGGTAAGTCAGACATGATTGGTTGCATAGTTACAGCTTGGAATTCTCGGCATCTCAGGCAGTGTGCTTTGATGGAACGCAAGGATGGTCTTAGTTTCAGTATTGTATAGTGTTCCTGCACAATTGATCTTAGGTATTCAACGCCTTGATGATAATGCTTTACGTGCGTGTGTTCAAGGAACAGTTTTACAAACGGATGACGTGCATCTAAGATGATTGGGTACTTTACATTAAACCCAACTTCAATTAAGCGCTTGATGCGGCCCGAGGAACGTATTAGCCCATTTGGACTAATAAACGGTGAATGTGGAGCAATTCGGCGACTCCTTTTAACGAATTTATTGTCAAGAAGATCTTTTCTTTCGGCTTCAAAAGACTCTTTTTGCACCAAGTACTGTAGATGACGCTCGACTTCGTCAAGCTCAGTAGGGTCAGTAATGCTACCATCGGGGTTACGGTAGCCGGCATGTTTCGGCAGAAACCGGAGAACGTATGCGGCAATGCGCAAGTACTTTGGATAAGAACTAATGTCATCAAAAGGGAATAACGACGGAACGGGAGTTGTCTGTTTTTTAACAGATGTAGCGAGAAAAACAGTGTCTTCTATGATGACTGCTTGGTTCACGCCAAGTTTGATGTTATTAATGACGTCTTTGTTCGGTACGGAAGGGAAACTTGAATTAGATAAGAAATGTGGACCATTGACCCAACTGCTTAGTTGCAAAACCTCAGCGGACATTCCACGCGTTCCAGCGTCAGCTGTATTATCCTTAGTTGCGACGTGGTTCCATTGGTCAACGCTGGTATACTCCAAAATTTCACAAACGTGGTTTGCAACAAAGATTAGTTGCTTTTCATTAGAGTTTATCCACTGAAGAACGGTCGTGCTGTCTGTCCACATGAATACTTGGTTAACAGTTACAGTAAGTGCCTGAATAATTTCGTTCTTCAGCCGAGCGGCAAGTAGAGCTGCTTGCAATTCCAGTTTAGGGACAGTCATTACTTTCATTGGCGCCACGCGCGCTTTCCCCAAAACAAACGCAAGCTCTGTTTTTATCTTGCCCGTAGGAGTTGTTACTCGGGCTCGAAGAAATGCGACGGCACTAAAAATATCCTGGGAACTGTCACCGAACATATGCAACTCTGTATTATCAAAGGGTCCAATAAAGTAACTTCGAGGAATTTTGATGTTTTCAAGCTTTGGTAAGTCCGCACTCCAGACCAAAAATTTTTGAACCATGTCCTGTGGGAGCTGGTCATCCCATTGTTGTCCTGTGACACGCCAGATGTCTTTTAAGAGCAATCGCGCACCGACGGTAAACGGTGCTACAAGACCAATGGGGTCAAAGACTTTCGAGACAAGACTTAGGACCAAGCGTTGCGTGAGGGACTTGGTGATAGCACAGCTTGTACCCCTACTCACAACTAAAGTGTCATTAGGGTGATCCCACTTTAACCCTAGCACATGCGATGAATCCTCCTGACATGAAACAATAACCTTGGGCTCAGTAGATTGAGCCGAACCATCAATTCGATCAGCCAGATTTGGCACATTGCTTACAAACTTTGTAAGCTTGAACCCACCGAGATGGAGAAGATGTACCAATTCCTTCGATCTATTGATGGTTTTCTCAGGAGACTCCACTGAGTCAAAATAATCGTCCATGTAGAAGTTTTCAAGGACGGCTTTTGCAGCTTCGGGGTAAAACTTGGCATTGTCTCTCGCAGTGCGTTGTAATGCATAGTTGGCGAATGTGGGTGAGTCTTTAGCCCCGAATATATGGCGCGTATATTGATACACTACAACGTTAGTTGTGGGGTCCTCCCGCCACATAAAGCGAAGTGATGGTTGATCTGATGGTAATACACCAACCTGTAGAAACATTCCCTCGATATCGGCAGAGACGGCATATGGATGTTGTCGGAAGCGAAGAAGTACGTAAATAAGATTTTGGAGCAGATCAGGGCCAGTGAGCAAAGATTTATTCAGTGAGGCGCCATGAAATTTTGCTGCTCCATTGAGCACCCTACGCACCTTACCCGGTTTGTTCGGATTTAGAACCGGATGGTGGGGTAGGTACCACTCTTTATCGGACCGGTTCTCAACCTTGTGAGCGTCCGCAACCTCAATTACATACCCCTTATTTAGGTCTTCCTTAATGGTGCTAGTATACTTCTCTCTAAGGTCTTCATCCTTGGCCAATCGTTTTTCGAGAGATTTTAGTTGCACAAGGGAGGAGAAGTAATTATTTGGGAGCTTGGTGTTATCTGCTGCCCATAGCATTCCGACATCGTATCTCAGGCCATTGTGTATGGTGGTACTCTCAAAAATTTCGTGAGCCCTTGCGTCTGCTGCAGATCGTGGGTCGACCTGCTTATTCGCTCCGAATGATTCAATGTCGTACCATGCCTTTACTTGACTTGCTAACTCCTTGTCATGTTCGATATTCACTTTAAAGCACGTTGAGGTTAAACACGAACTTGATGGTAACGGACCACTTAAGACCCAGCCTATGGGTAAGCGTACGGCAACGGGTGAACGCTTCTCATCGGCAGAGAAGTATTCTAACGGGCGGATGGCATGATAGACATCTTTTCCGAGTATCATCTCAATGTCTTTATAGGAATATGTCACAGGATCAAGGACTGCTAAGTGTGGGTAAGTCTCTTGCAGGGCCTGTACATTAATTATATCAGAGCCGACGTTCAGACTCTCTTTAACGAAAGGATTGATGGTAAATGGTTCGAAATCTTGATGTTCTCTTGGTTTCACAGTAACTTCAACGATCCTAGTGTCCACTACTTCTTCGGTATTAATACCCTTGACAGTTAGCTTTAGTGCTTTACCGTGCAAACCGAGTCTATCTGCGAGACTACCGGCCACCCAAGAATTACTGCAGGCGGTATCACACAATACTAAAGCCTTGGTATCTAAACCGTAGGAACTGAACAACTGCAATTCAGTCACCTGAAGGAGCCCCTTAACATCAGTAACAGATGACATTGTTGTGGTCTTATTAGACGGCTGTTGACTCGTAGTTGCTTTACTTTGACCTATGTTGACAGAAGACTGGATGGTATTTGGATTTGTTGACTTTTTTGTTGGAAAAACCCTATCTGCTCCATGCAATAGTGTGTTATGCGAACTATTGCACCCCTCTGCTCGGCACTTTCTTGGCTGAGGGCACTGGTGGAATGTGTGCCTGTGCCGTAAGCACGAAAAGCAAAATTTGTTAACCGCCACCAACTTAGCTCTCTGGGTTGGAGTTTTTTCCTTGAAAACTCGACACTCCCATAGCCGGTGGTTACCTTTGCATACAATGCATCGAAAGAAAGTGTTTGTGGAAGCAGATGGCATTTGCTTCTTTGTTTCCCTTTGTTGCGAATTTGATGCAAACACTTTTGAAGCTGTTTTGGTCTTGGTTACTGAAGTGCTGTTATCTTCAGGCCTTGCCTTGGTTGTGCTTTGTTTCATAAGATCGTGGGGCTCAGCCTTTTCTTTAAGCCAGTCGTTAAAGTCAACGAGGGTAGGCTTAACCCAGTGCTTCTTAACCGTAAAGAGCGACCATGACTCTTTCATGTTTGGTGGTAACTTTTGTACTGCTTGGTTAAGTAGGGAAGCGCTCTTCAAGTCAGCATCATATGATAGTGACTTGAAAACCCCAACGAGGCTGGATATTGCTGCAGAATAGTTTATGATGTTATCACTATTGTGCATTTTAAGAGGCGGAAAGTTGCTTAGTTTATCCAAGTGTGCACTTACGACTGCCTGTGGCTGGCCAAATTTACGTTCTAAAGTCCTTAGTGCATCCTTGTACATTAAACCACAGTAAGCAAACTCGGCGATTGCAATCTTTGCTTTACCGGTGACGAGTGTTTTAAGGTACGTCAATTTAACGTCATCAGTGAGCGACTGCGAGTCAATCGCGCTTTTGAATTGACCATACCACTCATGCCACATTAATGGGTCGCCGTTAAACTCTGCAAGTTTCCACTCGGGCAAAGGGTCGTTTTTCTTACTTGTTATCGCATCAGCCAGTTCCCTAATCAATGACGCATTGTCTGGTATCGGAGGGGCAGTTGCAGACACCTGCGGACCGCTCCAACTCAACGGAGTGGGCCCAACATAGAGGTATGTTGGCTGAAAAACCGGAGTGGCTAGACCAGGTACAACATTACTAGTAATCCCGATCGGGTTTTCCTGCTGTGCACCTGATGGTGATTGCATATCAATCAAAGGGGGCGAATTCTGATAAATTCGTAGTGGAACATTAGTGCTCGATGGTGCGATATGTGTGTGTACATTTGGAGGCAGACTATTCACGGTGGTTGTGTCTTGGTTGACTATTGACGGTCTGTGCTGTGGAAACCGCCAATGACTCATATTTGGCACAAAGTTCTGGCCAAGAGTGATATTGGGCATATTTAGGAAAGGAGGAGCATCAGAACGTATGACTTTGTTTACTCGGTTATTATTATTTTGAAAAGTGTTGTAGACGGGAGGTTGATTGATCATTGGGGCGTGTAGAATGGGAGCAGTGACGTTAGGTGCAAATACTGGGTCCGGAACAGGAAGGTCAATGGGATGAGCGGGTTCGAAGTTGTGCTGTTGAGTGTTTGGACTTGGTGGGGCGCTTGGGTGCAAGGGAACGTTTATTGTGGGGGCTGGATGATTTGTTGTCGGAAAAGTAGGAATAGTGGCGTTTGGTGCTCGGGGGACAAAATTAATTTGTTGTCGGGAGCATATTCGCTGGGCCAAATTGTTCTTGGGTAGACTTGATGTTTCAGGTCCCCTGGATTGTGAAATTTGAAGTTGTGCGTTCGGAAATAACTCGGATGCATTATTTTGATTTAATTGCGGTGCAAACGGCTGTTTGTTCCCGGGTCGCGGCACCATATAAACTCAGTAAAACTGTAGTTCGAGGATTCAATTCCCTATAGTCAATGTATAAGCTCCAAAACGTACAAATTATAGCATATATAAAGCAACGTGTTATCGGCCACGTATAAGCATTGTCAAGTACAAAGCAACAAGTGAAAGCTTAGACGGCAAGGTTTTTTCGATGCTCTTTTACTGGTTTTTTGTCTGATGTTATTGACGTCAAATCAGTTCGTATTCAATCGGCAATTGTCTAGAAAACCTAAAAATATTAAGCCGAAAACCAGCTTAATCGATACGTATAGTGGTTATATTTACTTAAAATTAGGTTAAATGAACTTTTTCGGAACTTTCTATGTATATTAGAACGTTTTACACGCATTTAAATTCAAATCTAGATACTCAATTCTGATTGGTTAATATTCTTTCATTTACTACGTAACACGCAAAATGATTGCAAAAGATGAAAACATAACAGTTTTCAAATAAAAGATTTAAAACTAAGCGTATTATTGGTTTTTGAAGTGAAATTCAAATACAAAATAAAAAGTAGAAAAATAAAAAACACAAATATAAAATACAAAATAAGAAAATAAAATTTAAAAAAAAATTATTTCATGTCTGTGATATTGTTTTATATGGTCTTAACCGGAATCCTCTCCTGAACATAATGATTCTGTTAAATATTTTACAATTTCTTATAGGGTTTATTAAGAACCGAAACATTAACCTAATTAAAAAAATCTGATGAAATTTTTCATAATAAAAAATTCCGGAATCATATATTTTTTTCAAACGAAGAAATGTTTAATCTGATAGCATTTCAGCCCAGTATTATTTAATCAAAGTCATTTTTAAAAATTCAGAATAAAAAACGACAATCATAATGCGCATTGGCCCGATCAAAACAAATTGTTTGCGCTGAAAACGAAGTTCCTCTCTCACTTAGTTTTGATTATGCCTGATCTGATGCTGCAATAAGGTTTTAGAGAACCAAGCTAATCAGTTAGCGTGAAAAACGCCAAATCTGACAGTGTTCTTAAAAAACGGTATGATTATTCCTTTTAGCAGACTCTGCCTCAGCTATTTTCTGCGCACTGTTTTTTCTCCGCAACTTTTTTCGGCAATTTTTTTGAGATTTTTGTTTCAATACATTTTTTGGTACCGAGAAAAATCAAACATAGTCAAAATTATTTCATACAACAACACCGACATCATAATCTAATTTGTTCAACATTTTCAGTTTCACCTTTGAAAGGGCCTCTGCCGGCACAAAATTGTCCACTAAGTAATCAACAGCACTAAGCAACATTGTTTGAGTCAGTGGAAAAGAATAGTGAAATATATATGTTTGGGCTTGCGATAGACTAAAACAGCAATATGAAGTTTGGATTCATTGTTGCAAACTTCAAAAAACCGTTGCATGAGTTTTTTAAAAAGAACCTTCAAAACAATTTCTGTAATGGGTAATAAGCACCCGTTTTAGACAACAATTGCCAGCTATGTGAGCATTCTAATAAGCGGAGAATAACCCAGGCTTAGACCTCAACTTATAGAAAGATAATGTTCAACTCAAAATAAATGCGTATGAAGAGACATTGCAAGCCCCGAAACGTCTAGGAAAAGAACTTAGCTCCCTTTCAATTACCATCTTGACTTTAGATCGATCCAGCTTTCCAAATTTTGGCATATGGACTTTATTATGACGCAAAATTTCGCTTCTGGAAATTGACTTGACCTAATTTGTTGCTTCTTGGCTTTACCTTGACCCAAAGTCTTGATTCTGGGAATTTGCTGGACTCGAATTAACCACGCTGGACTTTAGCTTGACCCAAATGCTCTGCTCAATAATTTCTCGACACAAAAATTTAATTACAAAAATTGTGCCGAGATTTTGTCAAATCGTGATTTGAACTAAAGTATTCCCATGAGTGTCTGCCTCGAGAATTCGCGCAATTTAATTACTCACTGTTGCTTATAACATGCATGCTATTGCATCTTTTGCAATTCAGAAGAAAAGCCAATCTATTAAAAATCTACTTTGTGTTATGAAAATCTATAATTGGTTTTCTGCAAGGAAAAACAACTGAACACATTTTGATCATAGCTAATGGGAAAAAGACCACAACAATTAAACTATCTAGTTTCAATTATTATGGCGACTCAATCCAGCTGCAATAACGGCTTTATCTTAAGTATCGCAAAAAATCAAAGTTTTCAACTGGGGATTCAGTTGGATTGCAGTGGTAAAATGCTGTTGCATGGTGTTGATCCGTAGCTGCTTCTGTATTTAAAGAAACAGAAAACGTTTTGCAAATTTGCAAAAACAAATTTGCGAAAAAGCAGAGTTATGAAATATCTTTTCCTGGACTCAAGAAAATAACATGCCCAACAGATGAAGTTTTCTCGGATGTACTACTAAAATGCCACTTCCCCAGCCTTGAACAGACCATGCTTGACCCGAAATGCTCATGAAAAAATTTTTGCTCGACCAATGAAGAACTTTTTCTTCACATTAAATAGGAAGCTTGATTCTTTAATTTTAGACAATATTGAAACCCCCAACCCCACCCCACCTCCACCATTAGACTTTTTGAGTGTTTTGATAAGTCGAGGTCTAAACCTGGGAAGTGCGGTCAATAAGGTAAGGTACAAAAGATTCCTTGCGAAATAATTTAACTGGAATGCTAACTTTTGATGAAAGTTTGTTTATGCTGTTTGCTCTTGATGCCATTAGGACTGACTGTGCGAGCTTCAAAATCATAGACTGCTCCCATAATAGGCAGGTAAAGCTGCGTTCCACTCAAGTCAACCCGTGTTATGTTAACTGAGTGTCTTTTGTCGCTGAAGAGAGGTGTCATCTCCCTATTGATTGAGTAGGTGACCTCAATGTGACTCCAGGGGCCATCGAGGGTTGTGTAGGAAATGGTTACATAATGATAGGACTCCTCCGTCTCCATTCCGTCTGCGTCTTGAATTGAAAGTGATTGTGGCGGCAGAGGGGCTAAAAAGCCGTAATCAGTGCTGTGTTAGAGAAATATCTTGTCTTTGATAAGCAAATGGTTTGAAACTTAAGAAAACAAGCACAGTCGTGAATCATTGAATGAAGTACCCGGTCCTAAAGCCGAGTCTATTTAAGTACTGGCAAGTTTAATCGCAAGTCTAATATCAGCACTGATAGAGATCTAAGTCATGGCCAAGACTTGCAATTCTGACTGAAATCTTGTTCAAGATTTGCCAATAGAATTTCAAGCTGTGCCACGACTTGAGAGTCTACGACAAAGTCATGGCCAAATACTGCATTTCTATACCCCTGTGATAAACAAGGCTTGCGAATCTAAATCAAAGTCGAAATTCAAATATTGCGCATTTTTTCGAGTCTAAATCCGAGAAATCGCCAAGACACGCAAGTAGAAATCCATGGAATGGCTAAAATGTCACGTCTAAATCAATTCCTGGCCGAGAATCACAAGCCTAATCCATGGCTAAATGAAGTAATGATTAGGACTCTCATCAATCCAGGTCTTGAACAAGAGTTAACCATTCGAAAAACCAATTCAGGCAGCGTCCGGAAAAATTAAAAACTGGGCGGATAATTGTGTAAAAGATTTCAATGTTTTTGTAATATTTTTGTTTTATTTGACGTAAAATTTAACTGCGACAACTGATGTCCAAGTCTGCACTATTGACCAAACCTTTGATAAAACTTTGCTGAATTTTAAGCCTTTTAATTACAAATGTGCAGCAGTGATTTAGATTCGGGTTCATGAAAGTGTTGATCAAGACTTAGTAAGTGCCAAAAAAATTGTTTCAAAATCATGAATTAGTTTAATAGCAACTTTCAAAGATATTGCTTTTGTTTTGTTTAGGAAAAGTATAGGCCGAGACGAGCATACGTTTTTCTACTTCGTTTTTAACTTGGGTCTCTCACCTGTGCTAGTTGTGACAGTTTTCGGCGGCGATTTCTCAATTCCCTCGTGATCAGAAAAAGTGAACACGGAGATGGAATATTGGACTCCAGGCATCAAGTTGTAGACCGCGTGCCGAAGGTAGCCGTTGCTCAGAAAACCATTAGAATGAGAAACATGTTCAGCAACAAATAAATAGCATACTTCTTTCTCTATATCTTATTCGTTATCACATTTACATACATACACACACACACACACACACACACACACACACACACCTAATAAATTAACACATTTCATGAAATAAAGTTGAAATCTTCTGACTAAGGTACTGATCAACAATGATTTTTCCTCTCACCTTTTCTGACGCTTTAGTTGCGCTATATTTGTTAGTACTGCTTGTTGGAAACTGTCAGCTGGGACTGCAGGGACTTTTCGATTACCTATCAAGTGCGTTGCGTTTTTGTTATTGCTTTGTCAACACAGCGATTATTCTAACCTACTTGAAAACTAAATTCTAATTAAAACAATAGCAATATTAGAACTTTCCAATAATGTTATTATTGTAATCCTAAAAGTTAATAAACTTTTCACACGTTTAGAGTGCTGATTTTGGCTTGTGGATCATATTTTGCAGGAAAAAATAATAAATAAATTTCTTTTAAATTTCAATTGAGAGAACCAAAGGGTGTTAAGTTGGTTCATGTTTTAGTTTCTGAGATATTGTGCGGCTATAAGATTCCCCAATTGTTGTAATTGGGTTAGTTTTCTTCTCAAGAAATTAGGTAACAGAACTAGTGCAGTTATATTGTAGTTATGTTTGAACCATTTGATAAAATTTTTAAGCTTTGAAAATTTTTCAATAACTTCACTCAGTGAAATAGACGTCACGCAATGAATGTCACACAAAAACCTAGTGTAACTCGATGACACACACGCTTACAACTCTATTCTTTAAACACGTGTAGTGAAAATTTCCGGCAAATTGAGAGTGTATACTCCATTTTTTGGATACTGGCCACATAAGTTTTCCGAAAAACCATTTTTCATTTTCATTTTTTGTGGAGAAATAGAAAAAGATTGTGAGTTTCTCCGATAGAAACGCTTTCAATTGAATGCCTTAATCAAGTCATAGGTGCATTTGTGCATAAAAAATTGTCTAAGAAGATCATACATACAATTGCAGAGAAAGTCTTCTGTTTGTAAGCATTTCATAACTTTTGATAAGTTCAAAAAAAAACATCTAATAAGACCTTACTATATAAAATTTCAAAAAAATGGTTGTTTTTCTTTCAGAGGCTGATAGGAGGCGTATAGAATCTTGCACCGTAAAATACTTTAAAATCACTGGAGTATATACCCATTGCACAGAGTCATCAAAATCTTATAAGATCTCGGAATTTTGCAATCTAAGATTCTGGGGCTACGTGAGAAAGCCCTGGGATCTTACCTGGAGCATTTGCAGGAGTTTAAAATTGGGAATGAGAGAGATTCACGGCAGGAAAATTGAAAAATCTTGCCTGATCTTATCGTGAAACTCGGGAATAATAAGACAATGGGCAGGATAAGGGGAATAGTTCCATTTTTGGGTCTTGAATTAATTATAAATAATATCGGCCATTGAGTCGCTCTTGATGAAAATTTGATAAAAACTCAAAGACCGATGATCGGCGTCAACATTTGAGCATCATCAGTAATTTTTGCGAAAATCTTTTCTTTTCGTTTCGCTTTTGTACAAATATGTTTGCAAGTGTTTCCTATCAAACAACCCAATGCTTACATTTGATCGGAGGTAGAGTGATTCATGTGATCTGTGTACTGTACAATGCACCCTCTGAAGTACGAATGAGCAGGTGCCCGCCATGCCAACTTCAAGGAAGTTTCGTCCCAGTGATATATGGCTAGATTTTCGACGGGGTTTGGACCTAAAAGTTTAGGCCTTGACTAGTAAATAGACTTAAAAGCTATGTAAGGGATGATTACTGTTTATCAGTATTCAACCTTTCTGAAGAGCTTTACAACTTCACATCAGCTTTGCTTTGAAATGGTAAGTTCTAAACCATTAATTGTTGCTTTTAAGCTTTTGACTTTTAAGCTTTTAAGCTTTTTTTGCAAAAACATCCGTCCACTCAGAACAAATATTTGACACTTTGTCTCTGGTCTGAGTTCAAAAAATAATAAAACAAGATGTGGATCACTTCGTACATTTCCTTCACCCAAATGTTCCTTTTTAAAGCTAAAATTTTCTGACCATATCTAGAATTGTTGGAAATTTTTGTTTTATTTGAATTAGTTTAATATCATTAAGGCAGCATTTTTCAGTGTTGAACCGTTGTATATCATTTAAATTATTTTTAAAGGCTTCAATTACAATTTTTTTCCTCCTATCGGCCTTTAGATGTCATTCCGGTCAGTATAAAAATCCGATTTATTGTAAAAATTGACAACTAAAACTAAAAGTATCATTGTCATGTATCAGCATTTATCAGCACTTGGTCTACCTAAATAAAACAGGATATAGTTACATGTCTTAGGAACGTAAATGGATATACTTAAAATTAATAACCGACCCCAAATCGATGTGATTTGAGAATGGAAATAATTTATGAAGCACTGGTGTATATTCCTAAAATTTTTGCTGCTCTTATGTTGGAAAACGTGCTGTGTATTTGAGCAGTACCTTGATTTTAGCCTAAAATTAACAATCTGAGATATTTTCGGAATGGTAAAAAGTGATTCTTTTCGGAGTAATTACTATTAATGCCGACCTTCATGAATACTTCTCTATTGGTAACAATTAAAGGTTTCAAATATTCTTTTTCTGTTCCTTACACCTTTAGGTTTTGTTATGGGCAGTATAAATATCCCATTTAATGCAAGAATGGCCAACTAAAAGTTAATTAATTTTGTCATGTATAAGAACTTAACTTTTAAAGTACCCTAAATCGTTGTGAATTGAGAATGGCATAAGGGTATGAAACGTTGTTTTATGTACTTAAAACGTCTTCTGCTCTTATGGTGGAAAACGTGCTGTCTATTTGGGCCACACCGTGTTTTCAACCAATATTTAATAATTTGAAAGTTTTGCAAAGTTGTCATACAATGTCATACAATAAAATGATTTTTTCTTATACTGAATATTTCATACTGTTAAGGCCAAGTTTCTTAAATGAATAAACCGACGAACACCAGGCCAAGTCACGCAGTAAAGGTATAATAGCATGAAAAGCATCATTTGATGCCACATCATTTCGCAGCCAAATTGATGTGTTCACTTTTGTCAACATACATTTTTAGTATCTATTATTAGTACGTGATTATCATACATGAAGTGAAATGCATTTGATCGTTAGATCTGTGAACTGTCAACGAAGATCTCAGCTCAGGTTCCATTTATCATGAATCATGCATTTTGCGGAGTATTGAGAGAAATTTTTGGTGAGCCAGACACGAAAAAACTGACGGTTTTTTTCGTTGTCAACTGAAAAATTTCTTATTCAGCAATGTGGGTTTGATCTAATTGTTCTCAATATTGAGAACTAGGCAAAACCACAATGCTAAATTTTTGCTTTAAAATTATAATTAAATTTCCTTTTTTAGAGAGAAGGTGAAATTTTTTTGATGGAATATTTTTCATTTTAAGTTTCTGGAAAATTTCTTTAAATAACGAGGTATTCGTCTCCTGCATTTTGTACAAAACTTTCCAACTGCTGACATCAAAGATTGTCCAATACCAAAAATCATGACCATGATAGAACGAAACGCATTGAATAAAGTTGAAACTAACTAATATATTTTGTCAAAGTGGTTTTGCGTCCCTGTGTCGACCCTGTTTGCCCAGATATCTCCATAAGATAAGACACTCCTGGTCAAAATTCTACGTGAATGGCATCAGTTTCAAACTGTAACGTAGTTTCATTTACACAAGAAGAATTGGTGGCACATGATACGTAGCTTGAGTTACTTTGAATTGTGACATCAGCTAAGATCTGAAAACTGCCAACTGAAACAAAATAGCACTCAAATCTATTTTTTTCATAAAATGTGACTCATGTCTTGATTGAAACTTTACTCGGGTTCGTAAAGAATTTCAAACCATTATCCGATCAAGATACTTTTCTTTGTTATTCTGTAACTCTTCCAACCTATTTTTTAACGATCCATTATTATAGAAAATTATACACTTTTGTAAACTTTAACATTATTTTCATTACATTCTTTTGTGACTGCTGTTTTCATGCAGAATTGCAAACGACCCAGAAGGTATTTGACCGAGTGACCTTGGAACGGAGACTAAAATATCTTATTTGATGCGGTACTCTAAACTTAACAAATATAACTTGGAAAAAATGATTTTTATTCACCTATAGTCATCAATGCCCTATATTTGTCCCAAATTAACTTATACAAATCAGCTCATTTTCTTGTCCTGTCTTTGAAGTTTATTCTTGTTCTGAGCTATATCTTAACATTGGCAGCCAATTACAAAATAAAGAATTGAGTTTAAACATTTCATAAACTTTTTGTTAATCCGGTTTCTCACACATTTTATTCTTTGGCAGGATAAAAATAAGTGACATGACCAAGATCTGGCCTACATAAAAATACAGAGATAAGGGAATGACTGTGTTTCTGTGCTGCCATACCCAGGTATCATAAACATAAAATAAAATTTTTAATCATATGTTTTGAAACATACGTATTAGCGCTCAAGAGTTTGAAAGGCAGTTTTTACACAAGTCATATGAGAAAACACGAATTCTTAAAAGTCTTATGAGAAGAATTCCTAATAGACATATTAAAATCAAATAACTTCAAGCGTTAAATCTGAAATTAACGCTTGAAGTTATTTGATTTTTGAGCCTAGTTTTACTGATCGTCCTAGTAATTAACGAATTTAAAATCCTGCTAGAACCTTGCAAGAAATTTTCAAGATAATGCGTAGTTCTTCCATTTTTCTTGCAAAAATTGAATTCTTCTTGCAAGAACCTCGCACGAATTTGCATTCTTGCAGGGTTAAAGGTTCGTGTCGAGCTAACAAGGTAATAAATAACCATGATTTAGCTAATATAATGTTGGAAAAGTGTCTCAAGACATGTTAAAACAGATTTTTTGAGACATTTCCAGTACGATTTGTGTTTTTTACCCTCCTCCTTTTCGTTTCAGGGATGGGACCGGTAGTGGCGGTGTTACATATAAAAGCTATGGGGGAGTTTAGCATAACCCTAGGTGAAAAAAACCCAGGCTACAAGCTCTCTCCAAAACAAAACAAAACGATATGAGTTAAAGTACATAAAATTTTGTCGGAAAAATTTCTCATTCAAGTCGAAAAAACCGAATTTTTGAGGTTTCCAACCTGTTCTGGTGGGTTTTCCCTCTCCCTTCTCAAGAGAACCAGCAACAGCGGAACTTAAAAATGTCAAAAAATCTTATTGAAAGAAAACTTTTTTGCCCCTTTTTCAGGGCGCACTTTTTTCAAGACAACCTAGTACAATGATTGTTTTTGCATTAAAACCCACTCATATCAAGCAACTTCTAAGTTTTTTATTAGGTTTGGAAGACTAAAATATCCGATTGAAAAACGGACAATTTAAAAAATAAATCGCAAACAAGCAAACAAGAACAGCTAAAAGGAGCCAAATTTTTCTGGAAAAATTAGACGATCGATTGTTTCTGCCCTACAACCCATTCAAATCAAGTGACTTCACAAGATTTTGGAGTGACAACAATTTTCTGTGGAGGTTTTCAAAAGCTCCAAATAGTTTGTAGATAGCAGCAGCAGTTTGCATATTTTTTAAGAGAGGATACATACAGCTTCATCCCCCGCTAATAAGCAATAAGTTTTCTTTGATGATTTCGACAATAATGGAAATGTTGAACTACCTTATACCTAAGCGTTGAAACTATTGTTTATATTTGTTATCTGAGGTTTAGAAGGCTGCTGCGTAACAACCATTACACTATATTACCGAAAGATGTTGACTTTTCGACGAAACTTTTGCTCTTCTGAACACTTTTTCGATATGCATTAAGACCGAACTTTTATCAACGTTATCAAGCGGAACTTTTATTGTAGATAGTGATAACTTGGAGCACTATTTTTAGTTTAAGGAAATAGAAATGCGAAAAATTTTTCCAACTTTAAGTTCCGGTAGAGAAGAATTTCGTGTTAAAGGAAAACAGACTCGATACATTAATTGCTTATATGAATTTATATAGTTTGTTGTATATATATTAATTTAATTTTTTTCTCCCTACATTTGATGTGTTAAAGGCTGTCCGAATGAAAGCATATTGCATTAAATTTAATTAAACAACATCACTTGGCACATTTTTTTCAGATTTTAGAAAAGCAAGTGGACTTGCATCAACTTGATACCTTTCTCTCAAAAATGTTTGTGCGTTAGTATATTGATAGAGTTTGGCACACTAGCTTGCTTCGATAATAGCTTGCTTCAAATCTGTTTTCTAAAATGTTTTTAAACTGATTTTTTTCCTTTGGCTGGACTGATACCTTGCAACATTCTTGCAAAAATCAAGCACGATTTTAATGCGCTCATCATTAGGGTGCCAAACTCTATCAATATACTAACGCACAAACATTTTTGAGCGAAAAATCAAAATTCTCTTTCAAATAAAAACAACATGGCTACTGCGATTCTTTGAGTAGCAGAGAAAGTTCTAGTTTACCTTTCAAGTGTGCCAAAGATCTCAACCATAAGCATTGTAATTTACTTTGCAAAACAGAACGGTTTTTTTCTGAAAAATTCAAGTTCAACAATCCTGTTTTATCAGTGCTGAAAAATAGTGCGGAAATCTTGTTCTCGGGGGGAAAAGCTCTTCATTATTAGCGAACTATTTGAACCAAAATTGTTTTCCCGCTAATTTTAGTATTATTTTCTTTGAGGTAAAAAGACAAATGTATAGACCTAAATTCAAAATAACTCTTAATATCTAACAGAGTATCATACAGAGTAAAAAAGCGAAAAAAACAATTCAATGTCTTTTTCTCGATAAATTATTTTATTTGGTGTTCATGTCTCAAGTTACTCATAATTCCTGCGAGTTATTTCAATGTCATAATGATAAGTTATTCTAATCAGTTCTCAATTGAGTTTTTTAAATGAAAACGTTTCAAAAATTTTGTTCTTCTTTTAAATATCTGTTTCCCAAGAATGTGTAATCTAAAACACATATTAATAAAGAACGCTAACTTTAAAGCATGAGTCTATATGATCACCCCGCCATTTATGATACTGATGATCTTTGCAAGACAGCAAAAATACATATAGCTAAATCACAAACTTCTGCGGTCATAA
>NW_027451756.1:0-10473 GCF_964194025.1 Convolutriloba macropyga
ATTAAGTCCGTTAGTGGCATGAACTCAGCAAGACATAACTAAGGAGCCCATCCGCATGATTTTGCCCATCTATAACTCAAATTTTATCTAGTCATAATCAGTTTTTAACTCAATTTTTTTTTGGTAATGTGACTTGAATTCAAGAATGGAATGAAATTCAAAATTGAAATAATCCAAAAATTTATACTGATTCAAGACTGGCTTTTTGAAGTCATCAGAATGAACATTTTGTTGTTAATTTTGTCCTGACGAAAGAGATATTTTTTTAGTTTACCTGTGATGAACATGTCATTGTTTGCCGAAGGCGAGCCTGGTTCAACAGAATCTGATTATTGCGTGGGAATATTCAACCAGAATGGTGCTGTAAGAACGAACTGTGAGATTGAACCAGAAAAAGATAAAATGTCTGTGGTGTGCGAAAAAGTTTGCGAAGAATAGCACAACAGTCACTATGACAAAAAAAGCGGACTTAACTGTCAGATGGATAATAATAAACAGAAAGGTTGACTCAAAACTGAAACTTAACGGTGGTTTGGAAGGTTTCAGTTTTCAACCAGGTCAATCATTCAAGAAAATTAATCAATTTAAATTTTCAAACTGATGAAAAATTGTAGGAAAAGGCAATAACACACTGAAAGTTAACATCAAAGTCAAATTGAAGCCCTTTCAGTCCTAACTAAAAGTCTTTATCAGTACTTGGAAAATGTTCAAGTTTTATATACCTATTACACTCCTGTCCTAATCCAGAAGACCGGTAAAGACGGCGCAAGAAATGTTCGGTCGGTTTGGGTGGTATGTTTGGTTCAAACTTAAGAAATCGTCGGTATGTTTGAAGTTTAGGTTTCGCTATGTCCAGTTTCTTAGATGTGTTGTGTTTTATTTTAAACATAAGAATCCGTCCATATGTTCGGTCTCATAGACTCCATATGTTCGGTTCCTCTAGATTCGGTATGTTTGGTTTTAAACTTGAGATAATCGTCGGTATGTTTTATTTCTTTGATTTGGTATAAGCCTGAAATATTGTCGGTATCATCCGTCTCTGAGCCCGTGTTGACCTTTCTTGGCAACCATATTCAAGAGCCATATATGGTTCCATACATGCCATACAAAATTTTCGTTGCATGATCTTATCATGGTTGCCAAGTTTTTTTTCGCGTTTCAGCAATTCCATGGAGAGGTTGGTATACACGTAAAAAGTAGAAAAGGTGCATCACAAACAGAACATTTTTGGTCTCTATGGCTCTTGTTTGGCATCCAGAAAATCTTGTATGGCATCCACGAAAACTTCCATGGCATCCAGGAAAGCATTTGAACAAATCATAAAGACCAGCAAAACCATGAAGCGACTATAAATGGTCATGAGAGCATTTTTTCAATCATTTAGTTTTCTTGTATGATTGAGCTGAGTAGCATTAATGGCATACAGGATAGCCAAAAACAGCCACGAGAGCGTCTGTTGAAGTATTTAGTTTTCTTGTTTGAATAAACGATTTAAGTTTCAGCATATATGGTCATCCATAGCACCATGAAGGTTTATGGTCATAAATATGGTTGCCAAGAAACCATTAACTTGAACTTTTTTCAAAATTTCAACAGATACGTTTCACCGACAAAATATTTCACGCTTATTTCACGCTTCTTCAGCTTAAGTTTGAAATTTCGTATGGTCAGGTATATGGCTGCCAAGTTTTCTTAGTCACCATATATGGCTTGAAAATGGTTGCCCAGATTTATTTATGGTGGTCAACCCGGGTGATTCGGTGCGTTCGTTAGAAGCAAGAAATTGTCGGTATTCTATTTAACAAAATTGAGTTTTTCTTCAATCATGTAGTCAAATGTTATAATGACTTACTAATCGCATGAACTTCAAGCGTACCTCTTGGAGACAGGTTTAGATTGGTTTTTTAGCTCAGTTTTTGAGTTTGAGTATGAAATTTTTATTTTTTTCTTCGAATTTAAAAAAGATAACAGAATTGTTGACCATTGGAAGGCAATTCAGCTCATTCAATGAAAAAATTGAATCTGATAGTATCATGAGATATCAAGTAGATAGCACATTTTCCCATAAATTCCAATGGTTTGAAAACCATGGTTTCAAACAGGCGGTTTCGAACCATGGTTTCAAACAGGTTCCATGGTTTTTACGCTTAATGTCGGAGATGCCGTATCTAAGAAACCGAACATACCTAACTTAAGAAGCCTAACATACAAACGATCATCTTTCTTTGAGACCGAACATAACGAATCTGAGGAACCGAGCATAGAAAAGACTCTGATGTCTGAAAACCGAATATACCAGCGATATCGGAGAAAGAAGGTCTTCATCGGAGAAAAAAATCTGTCAAGCAAAATTTGAAATTGACCCAAATGTTCTCGCGTTTATGAATGAAATTTTCAGAATTAGGAACAAAAGCAACAAAAAGTCTTTTAACTTGGGCAACACTGGGTAAAAATTTTGACTTTCGAAAACAATGCAGCGCGCTACGAGTTACCAAATCATTACACGGTAGGTAACAATGGTTGAAACACGGAAAGGGACCATGTAAAGGAAAGACATTTTCTCCGGAAACAATCAAGCTATGCTTCACATTATTATTAAATGCTTTTTATACGTTTTCAGGCGTATTTTATATAATTTAGTAAACGTTTCTGGAAACCGCTAAAAGCAATAACTTGGCCATGATCTAACAACGCCTTAATTGCCATTGATATTTCGGCAGGTGTAAAATTTAAAAAGCTAAAAAATTTATTTAAA
Organism: Convolutriloba macropyga; assembly: GCF_964194025.1. NCBI lineage: Eukaryota > Metazoa > Xenacoelomorpha > Acoela > Convolutidae > Convolutriloba > Convolutriloba macropyga. The sequence continues at coordinate 2,756 of NW_027451756.1, forward strand.
CTGTTATGCGACCGCTTCGAAGTTTATTTAATTCAGGAATTGGGCGTTTGTGTTAGCGATATGACAATGTTAAGTTAGTGACTCCATCCCGCTATTTGAGGTCTCTCGATGTACAGTGGCATTAATACGATATATAATGTGCACATATTGTTCAATCGCAGCCAATTTTGGTATTGTCATATTTTCACTTCACCCCCTGTATTAGTCAAACAAACAGAATACTTTGTCAAAATGAATTCTGAAAAAGTGTAATTTTGAATGGTTGGAGGCTAAATGCGTTTTAGGTATACATAAGAGTTATTCGTGTTTTCAGAATGATCAACCTTGAAAAAGAACATATTTCGGTATGTGGTGATACTTGCTGCCTGTACTCTTATGAGGGAACTCGGAATCTATCAAAAAGTCAAGCAGTTTCTATTTCAGAAAGACACTTGAATTGTTCATCTTTTCAACATGCTATCTAGTGGGCAAAAAGAACACAGTATTGCTTTCTTGCTAAACAACAATATGCACACTTGCCAAAGAAGACAGACAAATGAGCAGCTAGCGATCAGTCGGTTCTTTCTCGCTGCTTTCAAATTCGCTTTTCTTTTTCAACGTTCGAATTCAAGGCCATACTATTGTCTTCAACTATACTTTCTGCATGCAAAATGGTTAATTCAGATCTGTTAATGCAAATGGGTCAACCGGAAACTGCGAAATGACTAAATTAGTTAAAGAACTTATGAGCAGAATTACATCACTTGAGCAAACAGTTAAATGTCAAGAAAATACCATTCGTATACTGAACAAAAATGTGGATGAGCTTCAAATCGTATGTCGGCCCAAGAAAAATACTAAAGCAAAGTCTGCTTGGTTTTCAAAAACTTTCCTATTAACCCATTTAGTAAACACCCATATAATGATGTTTGCAAAGCAATGATGTTTGCATGCCATCCCTTGAAGCCTTTCAAAAACGGAATAACCCCAATTATTGTAAAATTTATTTATTTCGACGATAAGGATTTTATCTTCAGCCGGCGAAAAATGTTATCGGATAAATTAAACGGGGGTAAACAATTAGGTACCTATGACACGCTCCCCTCAAAGATGCTGAAATTATGAACAAGTGCAATGAAATTGGGCTCATTACAACAACATGGAACTGCCAAGTGAAAGTTTTTCGAAAACACAAATGGTAACTACTACTCATGTGCTGTAAATGGTATAAAGGTGGTGAACGAGCTCCAAAAAAGTGCAACTTTGAAACGGGAAAATTCAGTTGCGGGGGTTTTGTAAGAAACAACGGTACACTTCGAGTTGATCCACCTAATCATATAGACGAAAACTGGAGAGAGAATTTAAACCCTTTTAAGAAAAAGACTACAAACTATAAACACTCAAGAAAACATAAGCGGGATTCACCTGACCAGTTAATTGCAAGAAAGGACAATTTGATCTATCAATAACGCCGACAAACGGTAACATGGCTCTATGTTCGGAGGATATTAATATAGTTGTTGATGGGGCATCGTTTGAACAAGCATCTGCAAACTCTAATCTAACTAACTTTTAATAAATTGTGGGGGAGTACGTTTACCCAAACGAATTACAGGCAATAGGCAATCCTTGTATACTATCCCTTAACATACAGTCCTTAAAATCCCATCATGGCCAGCTCAACTGTTTTCATAAAAATCTTCAAAAACAACCTAGGCTAATTGCTCTAAGTCAAAAATGGCTTAACGGAAACGATAACCTGGAAATGTACTCTTTAGGTGGTTATGAAACAGTAGTTGAGTCAAGAACTGGAAAAAGGAGGAGGTGTGGCTTTTCTGCTGAAATCTTAAATCAGCTTTCTTAAATCAGAAGATCCAAATGCCAATAACTACGTCTTTTGAAAAAACTACAATTAAAACGGAAAAAGACCACAAAACAATTTTTTTACAGTTATTTACAGACCACCAAACAAGAGTTATGAAAAATTCTTTGCAGAGTTTAAAGAGTTTTTCTAATATACTTCCAATCTCAAGAATCATTACAATTGTGGTGACTTCAACATAGATATATTGTCAAAGTGTAATACTGTTTTCAAATAGGAACTTTTGATAAAAAGTTCCTGCTTTAAATTGCTTAACGGAATAACAACACGCGTTGCAGAAACTAGAGAAAGTTGTACTCGATCATTTCCTTGTGAACGAGCATCATAAAATTATTAAAATCAAAACGTCTCTTAGTGATCATTTTCCAGTTTTACTGTTATTGAATGACGGACTGGAGACGAAAAGCTGTTTCACACATAATTTTCGTGATGTTGGAAAATTGAAAAAAGAACAAATTTTTTAAAATTATTTGTTCTGCTTATACACTGAATTGCAAAAACTGGAAAAAAAATCCAGACATGAATGTTGACAACAGTGTATCTAGTTTGGTTAATTTTATGAAGGCATTATTGGATCGATTCGCACCTTTGAAGAAATCGCAAACAACAGCGACATGGTACAATAGCAAAATAAAATACAATAAATAAACAAAATCAACTTTTTATAAGATGGTTGCAAGAAAAAACTGATGAAAACCGTCCAAGCTACAAAAAGCAGAGAAATATAGTTAGGACAATTTTTGAACATGACAAAAGGAAGTTTTATGATGCCTTGAATAGGGCTGATAAAACGAAAAAAGCTTGTTTCAGGCATATCAAACTATTTGCAACACGAAAAAAGGCAACATATGTAAAGTTGAGCCAAATATTCTGAACAATTTTTTTGCAAAAATTGGCGATAATCTGTTTCGGTCATATAAACCTTCTTCTATGGAGAACAGTAAAATCGAAAGAGTTGAACAGAGCTGCATTTTCTTTCCAACATCACAAAGTGAACTAAGTAAAAATATTAGATATCTGAAAAACAAAGGGTCTGCTGGTCATAATGGGTTAAATAGCGAAATTGTTAAGATTTCCTTTCCGGTAATATGTGATTAATTATGCAATTTTTTAACACCTGTTTTGAAAAAGGATATTTCCCTGTACCATTTATAAAAACAAAAGTGATTCCTTTGCACAAGGAGGGCAGTAAAAGCGACCCTGCGAACTACAGACCCATTAGTCCGTTAACATCGTTTTCTAAAATTTTTGGAAATTTTGATCAATAAGAGAATTATGAGTTTTGTTGGCAGACATAGAATCTAAACCCCTAGAGCAGTTTCAATTCCAACCAAAAAAATCTTGCATCAATGCATTAATAGAGTTCACTGAATTCATCTATGAGGCACTAGAACAAAAACTATCTGGGCTGTCAATATTCATTGATTTAAAAAAACTTTTGACACAGTCAACCATCATATTTTGATTTCAAAGCTAGAAAAATATGGTTTCAGAGGAAAAACGCTTGATTTAAATAAAAATTTTTTCTCTGACAGATCTCATGTTTTTTTGAACAATAAGACATCAAACTCCATTGATGTTAAATGCGGTGTACCACAGGGATCAATATTGGGGCGAACTTTTTTTCTGTTATACATTAATGCTATTGCTGCTCGAACTCGGAGGTACTTTTGTATGCAGACGATACTACCATAACACCGTGCTCAGTTAATGATAAGGCTAAAGTTTCCTCTGATGTAAAAAACGTTAAGAAATGGTTTGATCAGAATTGTTAAACGATCAATGAAAACAAATGCTTATTACCTAGACGCAACAAAAAAGCTAAATACCTAGACGGTGTTTTCAAAGACGTTCAAATCAAAGATGAATGTAAGTATTTGGGTATTAATTTTGACAAATCGATGAAATTTACGTACCACTGTGAAAAAAAGTTGCAAAAAAATTAGCAAAATTTTCGGTTGTCGCCTATAGGGCAAGAAATTATTTCACTAAAAATCAAATGTTATACTTTTACAATGCCTATGTGAAATCGACAATAGAATATGTCTTTTAATATACGGAAACACTTATAAGACACATCTTGACGAAATTTATAAGATGAAAAAAAGAATATGTAAGGCCATTTTCTTTAAACGATAAACGGATGAGATTAGGAATATCATGACAAAATATCATCTTCCTACCGTTTATGAACTTTTTGCTGATAATATTTTCAAGTTTTTGTTCGACGAACTCAAAAAACCTGAGTCAGCTTATTTAAAATTAGATTCGCTCAGCAAACATCGTGAAACAAGAAGAGTCTCGCACAAACTTTTACTTGTACCCAATTCAAAAAACATTTAACATTCACTGCTGATCAAAGTAATTGTAGCGTACAATTTTGCGCAAGAAAATAATTTAATTTCTGGAAGCATAAAAGAACTGACTCCAGGTCAGCTCAGAACTTTTCTAAGATCCTTTACTCACCTATATATTCAGGATAGCTATGAAGTGTTCAATTTATTATTTTGACTTCCTGTAATTTCAATTGGTTTTCGTAAATATTATTCCGCGTTTTTGCTAGATGAGGCTTAAGTCTCTTCAAGGGTCCGTCCAGGCGTAACCTCTTTTAATTAAATTTTGTTTTGTTTAATTAATGTTATTTAGCTGGTAAATGAAATTCAATTCAATATGTTTGCGTTTATGAATATCTTTGCGATATTTTTGAGCACGCAAGGAAACTATATGCTCATTTGTTCAAGAGGTAGCGTCCAACTTCTTAAGACCAGGTAGACAGAAAAAATGTTTTTCAGAGTCTGAATTCAAAGATTCCCTTTCTCAGAAAAATCAAGCAAGGAAAATATCATAAGTTGTGTTCTTGCTAATAAGCAACATTTCACGAGCCGGCTAAAGGCCACGTTTGAGCTCAATTTGTTGTTCCGAACCACTTTTGAGGGGATGAGCTCTATACTCAAATGGGTTTTTTGCTCAGTCACTTTTGCCCGATCGATATATTCATCTTAGAGAGTTGAGACTGGTACTATAAGAAAGCCCGTCCAGCTTAGAGTATGGAATTAAAAAGATTTTACTTTCGTTTTTCACTGGGAGTTATCGAGATTTAAAATTTTGTATTCGGAATTCCGTTATTGATTTTCTATAGGGGATAAAAGAAGCTTATCGATTGATTTTATCCGAGTCTTTCGGTCAATATCTTTGCTAAATTTTCAGAACTTAAAATTTTTAAATAAAAAATGGCTGCAAATACGCACTTTTACACACATCTGTTTAACTATGCCGAAGTAAAGAACTAACATTCGCTGTCACAGTCTTTGAAACTTTGAAAAAGCTAGTTCTACATTTGTTTCCAATCGGAGTCTACTGGAATTAAAATTTTGCCCGTTTTTCGAAAAAATAACTCAAAATTTGTTTAGAAAAATGCACAATTCTTTTGCTTTATTCAAAAGTTTCAGTTCCTAATAGATATTTTTCGCAAAATTATGAAATGATTAATTGTTTATTGCTGTTATTCCCGCAGTCTTCAGATTATATTTTGGCGCGTTTTCTTTCAAAATACTTTCACGTTTGGTTCCTTTTATGTTGATTACCGATGATAATGGCTTCAAATCAATGTCAATTAGTGACAGATATCAATTACAACAAGAAGTGGCCAAATTAATATGTTTTATTTCTTCAGAGAAAAGCTCTTCTTTTATGGCTTTGACCATCTGCTTTCGTAATTTTTAATTGACTTCTTTTGTTTTGTATTTCGTTTTGCAGCCCAATGACTTTGTCTTAATAATCAATTGGGTCATTTATGAGCTGTAGGTGGACCTATGCAATGCTTTTAATTATTACCTAATACTTCCTAGGACTTTGAATATATTTGTTTTTCAGAAACTTTCACCAAATTTTAAAGTTTGCTAGTTTTTTATCATATTTTGGTTCACATATAACTTAGTCTAAAACATAGAGGGTGCGAATTTTTCTGTGAGAAAACTCTGTATATTGGTCTTTTTTTAACCAATGGCTTCTTGGCTTTCTTACAACAAAATTTCATAAAACTTTTGTTATTCTTGCATAATTGCCTATAATTGAAATTGTTTTGTGTTCGCTAGTCAAATTATCACATTAGGGACATATCAAATTGGCATTTAAAGATTGTGCAAAGATCATTCTCATAACTTTCATTGAATAGCTTACAGTTTTAGCGGCCGCGAAACCGTTCTCTCTCAAAATGTATTAGATTTTTTTGGTTTTTGAAACGAATTGTCGTTCTTTTGTTGTTGTATAGTATATACTTGACAACCAAAATCCTTAATTCTTTCGATGAATGCTTAAATGAGCCATTTAACGATTCCAGTTGAAAACTATCGGGTTCAGTGTCTATTAATTTATTTCATTTTATAAAGAAAACATTTTTTTACGAAAGGTTGCTCTCATTGTCGTCAAAAAGTAACTTAGTCCCATAAAAGACGGAGCCTATCAACTTTCTGTTGGTCAAAACTTTATTTTTGGTGCTAGATATTTTTTAACTGACGTCTTTAGAGTTTAGAATTTTGTTTTCATAAGAATTTTGCGATTTTTCCGATACTGGTAAAATTTTATGGTTCCTTTGTTGTCGTTTTCAAAAAGTCCCGTTTTAAGGAAGACAATTAAATTCGAAACACACGCAAGAGGGAGAAGAATTAAAACAATTTTGTCAATTTGAAGTTTTTAATCTCCTTCGATGTTTTTTGGTTTTAATGATTCAACACTGTGTCTTGTTGTATTGTTTGTAAAGTTTGAGTTATTTCCGTATTATTTAATTGGTTTTTTGTCTTCTTATGATTCGATGGCACTAAAAACAAGCATAACTAACCTCCTGAGCAGTTGCAAGTTAATCTGTTTTTGTTATAAGCCGAAATTCGGCTTGATTGAGTTTTATAAAATAGTTAATTTAAAAAATCTGTGGATTTTTGAGCTTTTCTAATTTTTATCTCACTTCTGACAACTAGCATGGTCTTTGTAATGGCAGGCTATATCTTTTTTCAGTTGAACCGAAATTCAATCATCATAAGGGCTTTATTTTGAACTAATGCCTTCTTTGCTTTGGTACTACGTTTTTTCATAAGAGAAGTGTGATTATTCTTTATTTGACCATTTCTAAGTTTTTTTTTTAGATTTCTTGCCACATTATCACACCAATGAGGTTATACAATAGGCGTTAAAAAACTCGGCATTTAAAGATCTTTAAAGTTGTACATCAATAGCTTATGTTTTTAATGGTTGTGACACCGCTTTCTTGTTAAACTGAATTAATTTTTCTGTTCGTTTTTGCCGTTCTCTTTGTTGCTGTCTGCCATATTATGAATACTGAGGGGTTTCAATTGCATCCTATGAAATATAAACAATCCTTGTTAGAGGGCCCCAGTTGATACGAATTGGTTTTAATCGGTTTGAAATTGTTTTTTTAATAATTAAAACGGATTTCTGAACTTCGCGCTTTTTCCTCATCTATGTCGACCTGTTACCGAGTCTCATTATCAGCTCTCATATCTTAGCTAATCGAGTACCGATTGGCTTGTTTAATACAGGTTTCATCTGATTCCATTTTTTGTTATTGTGTGTTTTTTTAGATAGACCTCGAATTCTGGTTGTAATTAATATTTGCATATTATTTGATTCATATGTTTGTCTTTTCCAGTACTCTCATAAATGCCAAGTCTCACCGGCCCTCTAATCCAGCATTATTTTTCACGTGCTTGTTTGTTGAACGATATGTGAATTTTCGGAAAGTTTTTTTATCTCTTCCTCGTTTGGTACACAATTACATCAAAACGTGGATGAGTGGGGTCAGAACATTGTGTGCTAAGGCACATTACCGAGCCTCCTTTTTAGA
>NW_027451757.1:0-39727 GCF_964194025.1 Convolutriloba macropyga
AATTTCACCGCATCCAGCGCATTTCTTACAAAAATGCGCTGAAACGGCGCTGACACCTCAACCCGGGGAGCAACAATAGGCAATTAAATTGCACATAAAATTTCCGAGGTCGAAATTCAGACTCCTGAAGAGACATTTGCTGAATCATAATTTTTATAATAACTCGATCTAAATTTTTTTATTTCCTCATTTTCAGCTAATAAAATGTTGAGCAGAGCATTTGAGTCAAGCTAAAGTCCAGCGTGACTTAATGGAGTCCAGCAAAACTCTAAAAGCAAAGTTTTGGGTCAATGTAAAGTCAAGATGCAGAAAATTGTGCCGACAGAAGAAGCCAAAAAATTGGGTCAAACTGAAGTCCAGATGACGTTTATAGTCGAGCTAAGGTCTGGACATACTTGCTTCCGTCTGGCACCTCAGCCTGGGGTCTTTTCGTAAGCAGTTTGGCTCAAGGATAGTCTTTCCATGGATTTTTGGAAAATCATTTTTTTTGTTTTGACATCAGAAAAAGATTAACAGAAACAACCGTCGAAACAAGTCGACTGGATCCCAAAAAAGGGCACTGGCCAGAAGTTGATATGTCTTGAATGCGCAAGGGGGCCATGTTAAAGAGTATGCAGTCTGGCAATATAAAAGAATGCACTGAAGTGTGTACATAGGTAACTTTGAATATTGAAATCAGGACTTCCCAGGCTTAGACCTCGACTGTACTATACAGAGGCTTAATATACACAGTGTTGTATACACAGACCGTTGTATACACCGACTGTTGTATCCCGAGTCGAGGTTTGGCGGTAAATTTTCATAAGAAACGCGGTGAAAAAAATAATATTCATCGCGTATTTCTTACATCGTTTTGCGGTGAATGCGGTGAATTATTAAATTTCACAGCATTCTCAGTATTCTTACAAAGTTGGAAACTTCCTTACACGGGTTCAAACCTCTTACCTCCTTTAACCTTCAACGTCTTATTCCACTTCGCCAACTCTCGCTTACTTCAATGATATTTCTCGTGAATTTAAATCAGATTCAGTAAACGTTGGAAAACAAAGGCGGTGATTTTTTATAAGAAATGCGGTGAATTTTGCGGTGAAATTTTGTAAGAAATGCCGTGACTTTTTTTCACCGGATTCACCGCATTTCTTACATCAACTTGCCACAAAAATCGATGCGTTGAATTTTTGTAAGAAATGCGGTGAATTTCGCTTCGCGGTGAATTTTTTTCCACCGCATTCACCGCAATCACCGCATTTCATACAAAATTTCACCCAAATAAATCAACCCGGGATCTATTAAAAACTCAAATCGTAGCTTCGTCTCTGATATTGATCCAACTTTTGGATTTAGTGTTTCTGAAAAAACAATTATAGTGAATAGTGAAAATTCAGAGTCCCCTCATTTATATAATAGCATTTAACTAACGTGTAACATTTCAACGCTAACATTTGTAATTTCACCGCTAATCTTACAAAAAAACCAACGCGCATGCTCTGCTGAAATTAGAGTGAATTTGATTTAAATTCAAAACATATCGTCTTGAATGTAGTGAGAGGTGGTGAAGTGAAAGAAAAAGTGGCGGACAGGCAGGAGGTGAGAGGTTCGAATCCCTTTAAGGCAGGTAAGTTGTAGTGAGCGGTTAAAAGTGGTGAATTTGTGTAAGTTTACTGCTTACACTAGCGGTCAAATTACAAAATTTCACCGCATTTCACCGCAAAACTATGTACAAAATTTGCTGTGATAAAAAAACAACCTTCCACGGTTTATCTTATATATTTTTCCAATTTTTCCTCGGGAAGCACCCAAAATAAGGAATACACATGTTTTTGGGAATTATTTTTATAGTGAAATGTTTCCGTGGTTAGATATTATAGTGGCAAAACTGTGTAGTGCTAAAATATTCGTGGATAATTTGATCTCAGTAAAATGACGTACAGCCAGTATAGTGAAATTGTTATTTGTAAAAAAAAGCGGGACACAGAAACTAGATGGTATTTCCTTATAAATCATTTAGAATAGTAGATTTTATAAATTTAACTTACTAGGACATTTTGCTCGCTGCACCTTCCCTGAAAAAAAACACAAGCTCAAGATAATGAAGTTAGACTGACATGAAAAGTGGTAATTGACAAGAGCATTTTTTTGAAAAAAAAATAGATGTTTAAAAGATGCTTTACTAATACAGTGGAAAAAAATGTTTTTTAATTTTTTTTTTTTTCGAAAATTGATATTCTCGTAAATAAATTGAAACTTTTGAATTTGTACAAATTTTGTTATATTCTTTTGTTTTCCAAACAAAATACAAACCCCTCAATTTTCTCTTAAACAGCAAAATTCTGATAAATTTTCGAACAAGATGATAGACTTCAGCACCGTCATTTTACTTCCATTCCACTGTTCGTTCTATGACTATATCAAAAGAATAAGTCATTCTAGTCTTAAAAATGATGTTTTTGAAACCAATACGGGTTTTTAAAATCTGAATGGGAAAATTAAACAAAAACTGCAAAATTAGCGTCTTTAGGGGCTGATAAAAGTGAATTAGCCGCTATTTTGGCTAGCTGGTTCTTTGTTCAAAAAATATTTACAATTTTGGTTGGCTTAGTTTGCGAAAATTAGAAGTTTTTCAAATAGACGACACGTTATTCCCTTAATTGTTTTAGTAGAAAAACCTGGTTTCAAGAAACTTTGTTAATAGAGATATGATTTTGGTCCCCGACCATTGGTTTGAATTATTAGATAGCTCAATTGGTTCGAGCAATGTTACTCAAGCAAAATTGACATTTTGGTATGTTATTTTTGAATTCATTATGTCGTGGATTTCTGTTCCAACTACGAGATTGGTCTAATTTTTTATGATATTTACAACAATTTGTGTTGGAGCACCACTTGCTATAGGTAGTAAGGCAGACCCCAAGTGAGCTCCTTTTACAGCCCAAGGTATAAAGAGTTAGGACTACTTATTTCTGCGCGCGAAGTAGGCTTACCTATATCTCAGACTAACCGACTCTGTAAAACTTTGAAGATAAACTTCAATTATAACGATGTAAAATAGAGTTACCACCGGAGTCAGGGGTATACACATCGTGTAACTACTCTAACAGTTAGTAGAGCTAGCGCTATATTAAAGAAAATAGTGTCTTCTCAGTCTCTGATTGGCTACACGTGTACATCCAGTATTTCGACTGCTACACTAGCTTTTAATGAAAATAAATTTTATTGCAATCATTGGTTATTTATACCTGCTTCGCATTTATCGGGTCCCTCGTCTATCCCAGTGAAGCAGTCAATGTGGTCGTTATCAATCTTCTCCTTATCAATGCACAGACGGTTTCCACAACCAAAATGTTTCTCATCAGTCTGTCCTGCTTCCAAGTCGCAACCTGAAGTGCTCCTAATTGATTATCGGATCCCAGGTTTAGGTCCAGACCCAAACTGAACTATGATCAGACTATCCAGACTGAAATGACCTCTGACCAGACTTTCCAGACCGAATTGACCTCTGATCAGACCGAACCCAGACCATGGTCCAGAAAATAAAAGACTATGATCAGACCGTCCAGACCAAATTGACCTCTGATCAGACCGACATCAGACCATGGTCCAGACTATTGTGCGCTCGAACTGCTTTCCAGACCCTGTAATTTTGGTCTGGGAACACACGAGTGTGCGCTCGATTGGGTCTCGTCATACCTCAATTTGGGTCTGGGCCTAAACCTGGGATGCATTCAAAGATTTCCTATAGTAGTCCTGTAGAAGGGGAGGTAATTCTGTAGTGGAATTTAACTGAGCGAATTATTAATCAGAGACCAAACAGCCACGATAAGAAGTCAGCTATCATGAGGAGAGTGACATTAGCTAAATTGAACTGCTCTAAATATAAAAAATATAGATAATATGATAAAGTTTAGAAGGGCATGTAATTTTTTTGATACCGCAGGGGAGACGACAATTGAAATAATCCTTTAAATTCGGTTTAGACCATCTCTTGCATTGGCCTTAACAGAAGGAAAAAACTTTTGTTTTTTGAGCAAAACAGCTTTTTAATCTTGTCAACTCGAGGGCAATTTTCAAAAAGTATTCCCATTAAGTTTTTCGCCGTTATGTGCTATGTTCAGATATGACGAATCTGAAAACTGTGACCATAATCCAATCATTTGACTATTTTGAAAAATTATACAATTTCATAAGCAAAATCCAGTTTAGATATATAAAGGGAGAGATAAGGTCACTTCAGGGAAATAAGAACAATTAAAAAAAATGGTATACCAATTTCTTAATTGTCCGTTTTTCCCTGAATTGACCTTATCTCTCCCTTTCACCCCAAATTTTCTAACTTCTTATCAATTGAGCCAGAATTTTAATCCCTGTATGATTTAATACCGCCTTTAGTAAACCGCTACACTCCCCAATTTTAGGATTTCTTATTATTGAGGATTATCAGTCAAAATCACGTAGTCCAATTAATGGAGAAATAAACGATGGAACGATTGAGGTGCGATTACAAATTTTCACATCTTAGTTGTTTAACACCATAATCCGATCTCAAAAGTGATTGCTCATTTTTCTGAGAGAAGTAGTGCTAAGGACTCAGTTACAAAAAGAAAACAAAAACAACGTTAAAAGTGTTAACAATTCTTTTTCTCAATAATTAGAACATGATTAAAATGAAATATTTCTTGTTTTGATGCATCATTTAAACATTTAAAACTCATACACATATTGGTAGTATAAATTAATGTCTAAAACCGCTCAAAAATTCAAAGCTAAAAGTGACGTGTTTCTATATTAATTAAAGATTGGAAACTTATTCGAATAAATTGTCGTACAGAAATCGTCTTCTGTAGTTGGGTGTGTTTGCTGAGCGATTTTACGATTTTAGTTGCTGCGTAATTATTAGTGACTTCGCGGAGCGCTTCCACTATTAAATTTGTATTTAGTAGATTAAACTTTCTGAGTCTCACTTTTAAGTGGTATTCGCGTCGCAAATAGAGCGTTATCTTTTAGACTGGTAATGTCGCTTAGCGAAACTAGAGTTATATCTGATATTTTGAGTTGAGTGATCCGCGGACCGAAATTCGAAATAAACAGAATCAACTGAAAATTAAATTTAGATTCAAGAGAATGAATAAATAGGAACAGCAGAATTTTGATCAGCAATTTGATCAAAACGTATCATAACTAAAAAAAAAGAAAATTGTGGTAACACAAAATGAGCAGACAGTATGAACAGACAATTAAATCACAATGTTAAGTAAACAAACTTAGAAGGCATGAACGAGGAAGATTTGATCTTCAAATCAAGATTGAACAAAATGAAAATAAAATGACTAAACTGAACTAAATTAAAGATTAAATGAAATTAGGGTTTTAGCACTACAAATGACAATGACCATTGTATACTATATCATATTTCGCCCTCAAAAAAGTAAACAACGAAGTATTTTTATCAGAAAACTAATAAAGTATGCACTGGTTACTATAATTAATACTATAATGTTTGTGAAAAGTTTTACTTAATCTGAATCTCTTCCATAGGTGCATTCCACCTCGCGAACTGTCATTGAATTTTCGGGTCCTTCATAGTTCGGAGAGACGTAGTACTTTGTATGAAACGATTGAATTGGCGAACAGGGGCCTACTGTAAAATCTGTTTCCTGATTTTGGTTACTGGTGGCAGTTTTTTGAATTGTTGATACAATCGATTTATTCTGTATTTGCTGCTGCTTTATCATCTGCCTTCGCTTTTGTCTTGAGGGTGCCGAAGTTGATGGTACTGTTGGCGGACAAGATTGTGTGGATGCTAGTGATTCATCCAACTCAGTTATAGATGGGGAAGTGCGTTTGCGTTTTTGAGATGGTTGTAAGGTTTTGTGGCTTAACAGCTGCTTTTCATTTCGGTCGGGTCGGGGGCTCCGCGATTACTATCAATGTCTGCGGTAGGGCCATTGTCGGTTCGAAATTGGTCACCGTTTCTGTAGGTGGTTGCGGTGGTGGGGTACAAGAGTTTTTTTGGTTTCGTCGGCATGCGCACCCGCAATGCTCTTGAAACATTCGAATGTATGGATGAAACTTCACTCAATTCGTCACAATTCTTTTGTGTTTGATCTTTCTGTTGCCTTCCAATTTCCGTCTTGCTCCTTTGGCGTGTTGGTTGATCAGATCTTCTGTAATTTTTCCCGATGGTATTTTGTGTCTCCTGTCAGCGTAATTTCGCAATTCTGTTTGGTTCTCTGCTTTAGTTCCAAATTTGGCTAAATCAGAGTTTCTTCTAGTTACCTCCCGTTTTCTTTGTTCTTTAATTATTGACGTGTATGCGTCAGATTTTATCACAGATGACCCGGGTGCCAGAACTTCGCAAAAACCGTCCAGATTCTTTTTCGAACGTTTACTTTTGGGCTTTTTCTTCGCCAATTTCAATGTAACTGAAGCCTCAGCTCTGTGTACTGCTTGACCAAAATCTATGTTTGGAATTACTCTCGATTCCTTATTTGGGTATGCATTACACCGTTTCACCGCGCCCTTGCTGAGTCGGTCTCTACTTATTTCCAGAACAATGTCGCTTCTCGCCTCATTGTCCCACTGCTCCTCTGAGATTAACTCGTTCCAGCGAGCTGTCTCCATGTCTAAATATCTGTTAAAATTGGTTTATATGTGAGAGTACTAAGGTCAGGCTCGGTTGAAATATTACTTAGTGAAGTTTTTTCTTTCTACCAAAATGCGCTTCAAATGGTAAAATATTAATTGTCTTTTGGTGACATATACGGAGTTGGTAAATAACAGAGTTTATCGATGCTTTCAAGTTAAAGTGATTTCGCGCCGCTGTTTTAATACAAGCTAAGCGATTCTTGATTGTTTGAATTAGCCTCTCAACTAGCCCAATTGCTCTGTGATCGTTTTTTGGAGCTTCAATTAACTGTATATTATTTTGAATACAAAAGGCTTCAATTTGATGGCCGATGTGGCACTGCGCTTGATCTTATCTAATTGTACGAGGAATTCCTTGTAGCAAAACTTACTCTTGAAGAAATTTTAAAATATTTTCTGCATTTGCTCTGTCAAATACCTCCGCTGTTGGAAATTTAAAAAATCGATCCATACATGCAAGAAAGTAGACTTCTTGATTCTTTTCATTATAGATTGGTCTGCCAAAATCAATTTGAATTTCTTCATGTGGAACTTTACACAACTTTAATGGTGCCCATTTGCTAGAGGGAATGATAGACTTTAAATTTTGGCCGTTAAGCAAGGCTTACATTTGGCTGTTTTGTAATGATGTCCCGATGCATGTACGGACACCATGCATGTGTCGCCATGTCCGTCATCCCCTAAATCCCTGGATGTGTGGCATGGTTCGCTTCCACCTATGCGCCCTTTATAGAGTTGGGGATGGCGATCCGATCGTCAATACATACGCAGCCGTTCTTTACGTGGATATCTTTCCAAAAACTATGTATATAGGGACTGATTTGGCAGCACCTGTCCTCATTGTAAGTTAGTACACAATCTCGGACTTTCTTGAGGACTGCATCCCTTGATGTGAGACTTGCCATCAGAGTACTGGATAAGATTTTTGATAAGGCAAACTTAAAGACGTCTGTGTGTAGATCGTCTGTTGATGGTGAAGTCACTGTCGTTGTATTTGTATTTGTGGTAGGTGGTGTTGATGGTACCGATGGGGCTGTGGATGGGCCTGCTTCATCGGCCAAACGTATATTTGATGGAGTAAAGTGTTTCAGTTGCATAGGTGTTTGCTCTTCAGAGTGCGACATCATCAAAACGTTGTGGAAGATATTGTCAATTCGTTGAAATTTATTGAATTCTTTTTCCAACTGATCGGTAGAGTGATATAAGGCAAAAAGCGATGGGGGAATGTTCGCTTTCTCGACTTTGGCATCGGAATGGGAGTTACTTGGCGTTAATTCGCTAATTGTATTGCCATTTTGCGTAATCGCAGAAAATTATCGATTTCGCAGTGCAAATTCACTGCATAATTTGTCATTGGAATGCGGATTATTCGAGGCCGGTTTTATAAGTGGATTTCGAGCTGCAAAATCAGTATAATTTTCTGCATTTAACAAAAAGTTTTTCGCACAGCGTTTAATTGCGTCCAACTTTGCAGCTACGGATTGCTCATCATAAGTGGAAAAAATAACAGCTTTTTGCTGAGGTTCGCGCGAGATATAATCGACCAGTCCCATTTTCGAGCCAGGGAGATGATCTTTTGAGAAATCAAAGGTAAAAGCCTATCAAACCAACGTGTTAGTCGGCTATTATACGATTTGTTAGCTCTGTTTTCTCTCATGATAGATAACAGTGTTTGTGATCGGTCATAAAAGTGAAGGGCTTACGGTAAAGGTAATATTTGAAGTGTTCGACGGACCAAACAACACCCAATAATTCAAGCTAATTAATGCTATATCGATCTTCCACTGAATTTAAGAAACGCGATGCAAAAGCTACAGTATGCCATCCGTTAGGAGTTCGCTGCTCTATTGCACAACCCAAACATTTACGAGAGGCATCGCATTTTTTACGTGTTTCCAGATCGGGGGTTAAAATATTTATTTTCCGTTGTTTCTGCAATTTTCGTTTTTATCAACTTGAAATGTTGTTCGTGTTCATCTGTCCAGACAAATTTTGTATTATTCCTAAGTAGAGGTCTAAGTGGGTGACACATTTGAGATAAGATTGGTATAAATTTTCCGAGATGATGTACTGATCCCATAAAAGATCGCGATTTTTTGAGATTTGAGGGTGAAGATAATTAATTGTTCAATGGTATCAGTTTTATGTGATAATGGTGTTATGCCTGTTTGAGTGATGCTTTGTCCGAGCCATTCAATTTGATTTTTCGCAAAATAGCATTTTGCTAAATTGATACGAAGTTATTCCTGATCTAGTTTTATTAAACATTTTTGTGCAAGATCGAGATGATGTTCAATTCTATCTCTACTTACTATCAGTATATCGTCCAGAAAACAGAATGTTTTAGTCAGGCCGGCGAGCGTACAATCGATTGCTTTTTGAATTTCGGCAGGCATATCCGTGAGTCCATAAAATCCCGTTTTAAAGCCTTAAGTGCCGGTCGTATCTCCGCTTACAATATTAAAATTACAAGGGCGGGCCGTATCGCTATGCAAATTGAATTGGCTATACGCGTACTTCAAATCGAGTGTCGTAAAGTAGGCCGTTTCTTGCGGTGCGTTTGACATTGTTTTGTGAAATAATTTGAATCAAAGAATCGATATTTGGCGTCTGTGACTTATTTTTGTGTATGGCTTTGTTCAAGATCTTAGAATCTAAAGCTATTTTGATTGATTGGTCTTTTCTGACTGTAATAACGATTGGGGATATAAAAAACTGGTCGGAACAATTTGATAAATTTTCAATATGCCCTTCGTTTAGTAATTTTTTGAGTTCGATCTTTACTTTTGGTTGAAGGTGGATCGGCACTTTTGTTCCTTTTTGATGTGTGACACGATAATTTCTATGAGATTTTGAGTTGACAGTATGATGTTTTGATTTTCCAATTGTCAAAATTAATTCTGGAAATTTTTTGGCTAGAGATTGTTTAATTACACAAGGTGTTTCAACAGTATTTACTTCTAGGTTCGGGCAAGGTTTTTGTGAGACATTTCTTCCTAATTGGTCGAAAAGATCACGTCCAATAATAGGTCCGAAACCGTCTGCAACTACCGTGATTTTCGGTTTTTGAATTTTCCAATCGTTACAACGAACTGGTGTTTTCAATGTTCCGAGTGTTTCAATTATATTGTTAGAAAAAGATCTGAGTACAAGCTGTTTTTTGTCTGACCATTGTGCTTGCATGCGATTGAACATTATCTCCTTGGCAGTGACATATTTATGATATTACAGCCACTACCAGATTCAGGGAGCAAATGGCAATCCGTATTTCCAATTTTTATCTCATGTTTTACAAAGTGATTGGGGGTGTATTAAGATTTTCCAACATCGCAAAATGATTATCATCAGAAGAGTCGTATTCAGAATTAAACTGTTAATTATAGTTTATGTAATTTACGTTTTGATTCTCCAGATTTGGATTTTGCTCTGTATTTTCAAATTTTTCTGCATTATTGATGCAAGTATCTTGACGAGAATTTCTTGTATTATTTAACTTTTTCCGACATAACTTTGCGAAATTATTGAGCAGACCACAATGATTACATTTCGTACCAAGAGCAGGGCAAACCTGACGATGCATGAAGTCCAAGTTTGGCCACAACCTCTAAACTGGCCAGTTGCTGCTCAATTGAATGAAATTCTGCCTGATTGATTTCCACGAGCATTCGCGCCGCGAAATCTATTGAAGGATTGTATGGCATTGATTGCAGTGCCATTTGCGTTGTTGTTGTTGGAAGATATTCGTTGTTGATTTTGATGTCCCATCTCCATAGTGGCAGCTGTACTGAGGGCTCTTTCCGGGTCTAAAGTCTCTCGACTTTCGAAATCGCAATTTTGCGCTAACTCCTTCAAAATGCTATAGAATCGTTCTACATTTTCACCCTTTTGCTGTTTCCTCAAAAAAAACAAATGGCGATCAAATTTGATGTTTTTGGGTCTTATGAAAGCTATTTCCATCATTTCCCAATTTTGAGAGTAGAGAGGTCGTAGATGTTATCATGGGGAAATTTTTGCGTTAAAAGACATCTTCCTTCCGTCCCAATACTGCCGTAGTGGAGTGAGACACACTTCTGATCACATAGCGACCATGGTCTTTCGCCACACAAAACATCTGCCGCCGTGATTTTCTGGCATTTCAATTCCCATTGGAGCTTCAACTGACTATTGCGGATTTGGCGACCCCGTTACGTTTGCTCTGTTGCATCCTCGATGGCCATTTCGTATTTTGGCTCGACCGGTAGTCGTACATGTGTTGGTTTTGTTTGGAGTAGCGTGTCCAACGTTATTTTCTCCTTTGAAAGGATTGCTAGTTTCACTTGGATGCGCCAATTCTCCCATCGTATTGTATGGTCCAATATAGTCCGTTCCCAAAACGGTTCAATTGAAAGTGGGGTTTTTCAATTCAAAGCGTGATTTGCAAGCTGACTGCGCCATGTCGTACAGAAATTGCGGTCTGTAGTTGGGTGTGTTTGCTGAGCGATTTTACGATTTTAGTTGCTGCGAAATCATTAGTGATTTCGCGGAGCATTTTCAATACTAAATTTGTATTTAGTAGATTAACCTTTCTGAGCCTTTCCTTTAAGTAGTATTCGCGTCGCAAATACAGTGTTATCTTTTAGACTGGTATGTCGCTTAGCGAATCTAGAGTTATATCTGATATTTTGAATTGTGTGATCCTTGGAGCGAAATTCGAAATAAAGAGAGGCAACTGAAAATTGAATTTAGATTCAAGAGAATGAATAAATAGTAACAGCAGAATTTTGATCAGCCATTCGATCATAACGTATCATTACTAAAAATGGAAATTTGCGGTTAAACAAAATGAGCAGACAGTTTGAACAGGCAATTAATTCGCAATATTAAGTAAACAAATTTGGCAGGCATGAACGAGGAAGATTTGATCTTCAAATCAAGATTGAACAAAATGAAAATAAAATGGCTAAACTGAACTAAATTAAAGGTTAAATGAAATTAGGGGTTTTAGAACTACAAATGACAATGACCATTGTATACTATATAACATAAAAAGTGAACATTTCCAGGATGGGGTCTCAGAATTTCCAGGACGGGGTTTCCGTTTGTCCTCGTTTATGATGGAGACCATGGTTGAATGCACACAGGGGGTTCGGTGCGTTCAAAAAATACACAGTCGAGGATTCCTGTTTAACGAGCAGCATAAACGGGCACGTACTTTAGGTCGAGCACCGTTAACGCACCAGGTAGTAACCGTCGAGCCAAAGTCAGCACCATAGACTTACCAAAAAACCGGAAAAAACGGAGATAAAAGTGAGCAATTATTTTTCCGCAGCAGCCCTAGCCTCCGCAATAATACGCATAATAAAAATATTCTGAACCCAGTGTGCGTCACATCAAAAAAAATCTATTTTAATCCCAAACCTCTCGTTGTTTAGAAAAGAACATCTGATGTTTCGCTGCCTTTTTTAAGGGTTTCCAGTACAATATTCAAGGCTTGTTCAGTCTGTAGTAGGGGTGACCAGGAGGGGGGATAAAGTATGTACCTCTGTTTTGTCATTACGCATACTTTAGAATAACCGACTTCCACTCCTATTGCAAGTATCTACCTAACAGAGAGTGAGAACATTGGACCTGTCAATTCATAATAATTAACCCAGGTGCAAATACGTACAAGTGTGATAATTGATTTTCAGCTCGAACGCTCTCATCTACTTGAAAAGCGATATGGAGAACTTTCATTGTCAAACACTTTATTGGCGCACAAACTCTTCATCTATACAGTAGTACCTGCCGGTAGTAAATCATAGGTTGTTTTTAAACAAGGCATACAATGATGAAATCTTAACCATAAGAAATTACTTTAAAAAACTTCTCACAAATGTCGTCATCTACATAGGGTTTAAAAGAAAAAACGTAAACTCTGATGTTTTCTTTCCTATTTTTCCATTTTTCAGTTTTTGATTTTTGTATGAAAAAATTTTAATTTTAGTTTTTTAAAAAAATGTCGTTTTATTAAAATAATTTTTTTTCAAAAAATGTTGTTTTTTACTTAAGGTCTATAACAAAAATGTCAATTTTGATGTTCTCTCTTTTTCCATTCTTCAGTTTGAAGGTTTCAAGTAAAAATTTTTTTTTTGGCTTGTTTTTAAAAAAAATGTTTTTACAATTTTTTTTTCGAAATTGTCGTCTTTCGCATAACGTTTTTAACAAAATCTTATGTTTTTCTTTTTCCAATTTTCCATTTTTCAGTTTTTGAAGTTTATTATGTAAAATTTAAAATTTCTTTATATTTATTGGAAAAAAAAACGTTGTTTTACTGATATAATATTTTTTTTTTGAAAAACGTCGTTTTTTATAAAATATTTTTCAGAAAAATTTAAATTTTGATGTTTTCCCTTTCTCTAAGTTCTCATTTTAGTTTATGAGTTTTGTTTAAATTTTGTTTTTTAGGTGAAGTTTTCTGTAAACTCAATTTTATAGAAAATGCAATTTTAATCAAAATACATTAACAAACGAGTAAACAACTTTTTTTCCAAAAAAATTAACAAAAAATATTTACACCAAAAACTTCAAAAACTGAAAAGTAGAAAAACCGAAAAAACTAAAAAACATGAAAATTTAGATTTTTTGTTTTTATCTTAGTATAGCAACAATTTTCTTTCAAAAAAATAACTACAATAAAAGTTTTACATGACATAACGACGCAGAGGTATACCCAAATCGTGAGGGCCAGATATGCCCGATGCGTGTATCTCGTGTCGTGTTTACTATGTTAAAACATTGAAAAGGAAACAATATTGCGGAAACTAGCTACTTTAGCAGAAACCGGCAAAATGGAAGGGAAATTAGAATCCCGTGTTCGCAAAAGTGTCCTAATCCTAACCGCGAAATACAAATACATATTTTGTAACCTATTTTTTGCACGGCTTGTATCACTCATCTGCTCCATTTATGTATCGAGTTTTTGTACGCAATGTAGCTCAATTTTGCATATAATCCGCAAATTAATCCTAACTTAAATATTACTTAATTAATTAAGCCTAACCTATTACTACTACTAGTATTTTATTACTACTTCATTACTACTTATAGTACTTCAATACTACTGATTACTACTTATCAGTACTATTTATTACTACTGATTAAAATCGACCAGTCCCACATTGATATACAAAGCCTCTGATGTGCGAGGGATTTTTCGAAAAAAAAAACAACTTTTGTGGTTGCATGTTTTTAAAGCACTTTAAAGCTTTGAAAGCTTCAATTAAATCTTTATTAAAGTGCTTATTGCATGCTCAAAATTCGCGCAGATATTAGATACCTAAATTAAGCGGAAACGTGCTACAAGATTCGTCACCTACGTTTCGCACCGAATGTCCTTTTATTTCGCAAAATTGGCGGAACCCCTTTTGCGAAAACTAAGATACAAAGGATGTCTCCTAATTTCTTTCTTTGTATGTATCTAATTTTCGAGCCAATTTTACTAAGGTGGATATTTTGGGGTATACCTCTGCGTCGTAATGGAATAAACTTCAAAACCAAAAAATGGAAAACGAGAAAAAGCTTCAGAATTTAACTTTTTTGTTAGAAACTTTATGTAAAGAGCGATATTTTGGAAACAATTATCTTAGTCAAACAACAATGTCTTTTCAAAAAAAAAATAAAAAAATACATGAAAATTTTCGGAAACTGAAAATTGGAAAAATCGAAAAAACAAAAAAATCAGCATTTACATTTTTTGTTAAAAACCTTCTGTAAAAACGATATTTGAAACAATTTATCTTAGAATAACAACATTTTTTTTCCAAAAAATAACTAAATTAAAAATTTTACATGACTAAACTTCGAAATCAAAAAATGGAAAAAGCTAAAAAAAAACAAATTCAAAAATTATATTTTTGAAAAAAAAATATTTTGGTACGACGGCATTTTTGTTTCAGAAAAATTACTTATATTAAAAAACATACATAAAGAATAAAAAATGTGAAAACGCGTCCAAGTGTAATAATTGATTTCCAGCTCTAATGCTCTTCAGATAATTTTACCTTCTTAAAAAAGTCTATCTGCATAACTTTAAATTTCAAACACTTTATTTGCGCAAAAGTTTTTCCAGTTTTTTTTTCATAAATTTTTCGAGTATCAAGGAAATTTTTTTCGAGAAATTATTAATTTAGCACGTTTTGCAAAAATAAAATCTTGATTTTCTTTTGAAGTTTTCCTTTTTCAAACTTTTTACTCTTCATTATGTGAAAATGAAATAAACATGCAAAGAAGAGAGTTTTTTGACAATTTTATTGGCAGTTTCTGATTTGTTTTTCCGCAGTTTCAGTTTTAGAAAACAAAAATCATAAAAACAATTTTTCAGAATAATAGTGTTCTGATAGATCATTTCCTTAACGTTGATTTTGATGAAAATTAGTAAATCCTAAAAAACCTCTGAAAGTTTCAGTTTTTCCGTAGTTTCAGATTCTGAAAACCTGAAAATAGAAATTACTTTTTGTTTAAAAAAGTACGTTACAGTACAACGTTGTGGGGTATTTTCAAATGTAGAAATCAGTGGCAATAAAATCAATGTCTTTATTCGATCATCAGCTTCTGTTCTTTGTAGTTTTATTTGTTCAAACCTGAAACTAAATTCTTCAAGAATGGTATAAAGATTACCTGTTCATAGTTTTGTTAAAAACAAAGTATATAAAGGTGATTTTTCAACCATAGGAAGTAACTTGAAGTAATACTTTTCAAAAACATCGTCCTTAAAGGTTTTTAACAAAAATGAAAATTTTGATGTTTTTTTCTTTGTTTCATTTTTTCAGATTCTGAGTTTTCTGATGAAAAATTTGTAATTTATTTTTTTTATTTGAAAAAAGGATGTTGTTTTACTAACATAATAGTTTTCAAAAGTTTTCCGTTTTTTGAAGCTTTTTTTAACAGAAATGAAAATTTTTTTGTTTATTTTTTTTTCATATTTCATGTTTTAAAGTTTTTATGAAAATTTTAAAATAAGGTATTTTTGGAAAAGAAAAGTGATGTTTTACTAAATTAACTTTTTTCAAAAATTATTCTCTAGTTTTCAAATTATTTTTTTTTGTTTAAATCTTTATAAAAAACGACATTATTGAAAAAGATTTTGTTGTAAAACAACAAATTTATTATAAAAAACATCTAAATTAAAAGTTTTACTAATATATTTTTTTGGAAAATTGTCGTCTTTTTAATGAGGTTTTAGAAAAAAAATTTGATATTTTTCATTTTTCACTTTTTCAGTTTTTGAGTTTTGTTTATAAAGTTTTGATTTTTTTGTGAAGTTTTCTTTAAACTCAAAATTGCATTAAAAACTTTATGTAAACATTGACAATCTCGGAAAAAAAATTTTTAATGATACATCAATTTTTTGCAAAAAAATAGCTAAGTTAACATCTTTTTAGTAAAACAAGATTTGTTTTAAAAAAATTTATATTAAATTTTACATTGAATTTTTTTGTTATAAAACTTATATAGGAAAAAATTCGTTGGAGAAAATTTTTTTAGTAAAACAATATTTTTTTAAAAAAATTTAAATTTTTCATTAAAATTTTTCAATGTACGGAAAATGGGAAAAATAGAAAAGAAAAATCAATATGTATTTTTTTGATACAAACTTTTTAAGAAGCGACCTTTTTCCAAAAAAAAAATTTAATAGAACAATATTCAGAATTTAACTTTTTTGTTAAAAACCTTATGTAAAGAGCGGTATTTTTGGAAACAATTATCTTAGTAAAACAACAATGACTTTTCAAAAAAAATAGCTAAAGAAAAGTGCTTATTGCATGCTCAAAATTCGCTTAAATATTAGATACCTAAATTAAGCGGAAACGTGCTAAAAGATTCGTCACCTACGTTTCGCACCGAATGTCCTTTTATTTCGCAAAATTGGCGGAACTTCTTTTGCGAAAACTAAGATACAAAGGATGTCTCCTAATTTCGTTCATTGTATGTACCTAATTTTCGAGCCAATTTTACTAAGGTGGATATTTTGGGGTATACCTCTGCGTCGTAATGGAATAAACTTCAAAACCAAAAAAAGGAAAACGAGAAAAAGCTTCAGAATTTAACTTTTTTGTTAGAAACTTTATGTAAAGAGCGATATTTTGGAAACAATTATCTGAGTAAAAACAACAATGTCTCTTCAAAAAAAATAACTAAAGAAAATTACATAAAAAACTTCAAAAACTGAAAATTGGAAAAATCGAAAAAAAAACAAAAAAATCAGCATTTACATTTTTTGTTAAAAATCTTCTGTAAAAATGATATTTGAAACAATTTATCTCTAATATGACAACATTTTTTACAAAAAAATAACTAAATTAAAAATTTTACATGACTAAACTTCGAAATCAAAATATGGAAAAAACTAAAAAAAAACAAATTCAAAAATTTTTGAAAAAAAAATATATTTTGGTACAACGGCATTTTTGTTTCAGAAAAATTACTTATATTAAAAAACATACATAAAGAATAAAAAATGTGAAAACGCGTCCAAGTGTAATAATTGATTTCCAGCTCTAATGCTCTTCAGATAATTTTACCTACTTAAAAAAGTCTATCTGCATAACTTTAAATTTCAAACACTTTATTTGCGCAAAAGTTTTTCCAGTTTTTTTTCATAAATTTTTTGAGTATCAAAGAAATTTTTTTCCAAGAAAATACTGTTTTAGCAACTTTTGAGAACATAAAATCGTGATTTTCTTTTGAAGCTTTCCTTTTTCAAATTTTTTACTCTTCATTATGTGAAAATGAAATAAACATGCAAAGAACAGAGTTTTTTGTACAATTTTATTGGCAGTTTCTGATTTGTTTTTCGGTAGTTTCACTTTTAGAAAACAAAATTCATAAAAACAATTTTTCAGAATAATAGTGTTCTGATCGATCTTTTTTTAACGTTGATTTTGATGAAAATTAGTAAAGCCAAAAAAACCTCTGGAAATTTTAGTTTTTCCGTAGATTCAGATTCTGAAAACCTGAAACTAAAAATTACTTTTTGTTTAAAAATCTACGTTACAGTACAACGTTGTAGGGTATTTTCGATTTAGAAATCAGTGACAATAAAATCAATGTCTTTATTCGATGATCAGCTTCTGTTCTTTGTAGTTTTATTTGTTCAAACCTGAAACTAAATTCTTCGAGAATGGTATAAAGATTACCTGTTCATAGTTTGTTTTAAAACAAAGTATATAATGGTGATTTTTCAACCATAGGAAGTAACTTGAAGTAATACTTTTCAAAAACATCGTCCTTTACATAAGGTTTTTTTAAACAAAAATGAAAACTTTGATGTTTTTCTATTTTTCATTTTTTTCAGATTCTGAGTTTTCTGATGTAAAATTTGTAATTTTTTTATTTGAAAAATGGATGTTGTTTTACTAACATAATATTTTTCGAAAGTTTTCGGTTTTTTGAATGTTTTTTTAACAGAAATGTTGTTTATTTTCCTATTTTCATATTTCAAGATTTAAATTTTTTATGAAAATTTTAAAATCAGGTATTTTTTGAAAAAAAAATGTTGTTTTACTAAATTAACTTTTTTCAGAACTTATTCTCTGGTTTTCAAATTAATCTTTTTTGTTTAAATCTTTATAAAAAAACGACATTATTGAAAAAGATTTTGTTGTAAAACAACAATTTTTTTTAAAAAAAAAACATTTAAATTAAAAAGTTTTACTAATATAATTTTTTTTGAAAATTGTCGTCTTTTTAATAAGGTTTTAGAAAAAAAATTTTGATATTTTTCATTTTTCCTTTTTTCAGTTTTTGAGCTTTGTTTATAAAGTTTTGATTGTTTTGTGAAGTTTTCTTTAAAATCAAAATTGCATCAAAAACTTCATGTAAAAATGGACAATCTAGGAAAAAAAAATTTTAATGATACATCAATTTTTTGCAAAAAAAAGCTAAGTTAATATCTTTTTAGTAAAGCAAAATTTGTATTAAAAAAATTTATATTAAATTTTACATTGTATTTTTTTGTTATAAACCTTATTTATGAAACAATTCCTTGGAGAAAATTTTTTTAGTAAAACAATATTTTTTTTTAAAAAAATTAAATTTTTCAATGAACGGAAAATGGGAAAAATATTAAAGACAAATCAAAATGTACTTTTTTGATACAAACTTTTCAAGAAACGAACTTTTCCAGAAAAAATAATAGAAAAATATTTTTTTCGAAAAAATTTTAATTAAAAATTTTACATAGGAAAAATCAAACACTGACAAATGGAAAAATAGAAAACTAACATTTCATAAAATGTACCAAACCAAAAAAACCTGCATATACATTTCTTTAATCAGATACGATTAGTAGAAGTGTTCTAGAGCTGAAAATCCATAAACTCAACTGGATGGATTTTAGCTGGTGTAATTAGGATAATTACCCCTCGTGATATTATGATAAATTCTCTCTTTTATTCAAATACAACTTTGGGAATTGTCTGAAAAGAGGCTATACCTAATGTCAATGCATAGGTATATCTTCTTACCCCATACCCCCATTCTCATATAACTGATGGAAAAACATTTGAGAAAAAAATTCATTTTCTTATCAAACTTACATAAACAATCCGGCGTTTCGAAGAAATTACAAAAACAAGCTTTTTTTGTCGTAAACTTTTTGAAAAAATTGTTGTCGAAAACGTATTTTAAAAAACGCAATTTTGTGAGACCTGAAAACTCAGGAGAATTTTTGTTCACGATGTTTTTTTGTAATTTTTTTGTTATTAATGTTCATTTTTAATCAAAATTACATAACAAAAAACGAAAATTTTGCTATAAATTATTATTAACGCTTCATTCCAAAAAGATACACGAATTCGGCTTTATATGTGTAGAGAGAGACAGAATTTTGCAATTAAAACAGTCAACCAGTCATCTCAGAAATTACAATTTCTGGATCTTATACAGGAAACTCAAACGAATAATCAGTCAAAGGAAGAGCTTACCGACTTGCTAGCTTCAGATAAAATTTAATTCAGCGGATCATCTCAATTTCAGCGGATCATCTCAATCATCTCAATTTGTGGAGGACCTATTTGAGCTTCGTTTTCATCATCTGTTAGAGTTTTGCGTCCCATTCTCTTAAAGGTATTGCAAGTAAAAGCCATTCTCTCGGCCGTCTTTCGGGTACCATGCACCAGTTGCTCAGACTCGACAAATAATTTCGTGGCTGTTTCTTTTACCTCCTTAGTATTAATTAAGTACTGCAAAATTCAACTCTATCGACTACTGTACTAAGGTTATTTCTGGCAAGTTTCAGCAAAGTATTTTCATCAGCCGATGATCCTTGCACCTCTTTTATTGTATCTTTTGAATCAAGTCGAGTTTCTGTAGAAAACATAAAAACCGGACTGCCTGGCTAACTTTTTCATTACCAAATTTGAGGTCAAGTGCGCTCTCTTCTTCTATATTTGCAATAAAAATCTCTCTCAATTTCACTCTCACCACAATCCGATGAGGTTTCTTCTCCTGCAAATTGCAATAATCGTCAGAAACACACCGCATGAGTTTCAGTTCTCTCTCCTCCTCAAAAAAACCTTGTTGAGGTTTATACATTGGTTTACAGGTCGGCACACAATCACAGAATTGTCCATGGACTAATTTGCCTGGTTGCATGTTTTCTGGGGCCTGTAGAGTTGTAATTTCGTTGTGGTTTTTGTAGATGACTACAATTGTCTGTTTGTATGTTACAGAGATTTCAAGCATATTCTCGAAAGCAATAATGAAGGCCAGATGGAGCTTCGGAATTGAGAACGGAGGGTAAGCTACCTAGCCGACGCATGTTTTCTCTTTTACAATTGGTACATCATCATTGAACTTGGCGGAAGAAGAAGTTGGCCCAGAGGTTTTTGTTGAGTTTCACAAATATGCATCCACTTTCCGGGTTTTTTGTTGATTGAAAACGGTTATATGACTAAATGATATAAAATTAATGTTAAATTGCCCCCTGTAATCAAGTTATAAAACCTTTCTCCCTTGGGAGCTAATATGCTGTTTGCGAATGAAAACTATAGTACAACAGCTATTCAATCAGGTTTTCTGACCAATTATCTTTTTAAAACAGAAATAGTTTAGGTGGAATAGAAGATTGGAAGAGGTCCTGGAGATGAAGAATCTTCACTGAAAGTTTATAGTTGACAACATAGGTTTGTAAACAATGGCGAACGAAACTGTCTCAGGAAGGGAATATGTGCAAGATAGAGACGCTCATTTTACAGGTCATTCAAACAGTTGACCTTTAAATGCTCTTTTTTTTGAATGCACAAAATTGTTCCGTGCACATTGAATTGAACAGATTCTCATAGTTTCCTTTACATAAAACATTTTCTTGTTAAGATAAAAGCAATGAATATAGATAACAGCTGTCAACTTCCCAACCTGCTAACTCTTGATGAATGGAAACAGCTAAATAAAGATGCTTCCTACAGACTTTATGTTGATTTGTCTAATAAATTACATCGTAAAGAATTATTTATTCAACAAGTGTTAACGGGACTAAAGACGAAAACTGATGCTCATCCCTGCCTTGGAGGAGAACAAAACAACAAGTCTGAGAAACAGTCAGCATCATCCCTCAATGGTTTCGGTTTGTTCGTGGAACAGGTCAGAGATTTCAAAAACATGATTTCACGACATTGCAGGAGAATTGTGTTTTGGGTAGTAGCATAATAGCAAAACTGTATGGCAATGCAAGTATTCCACTGGACGTTGCAATTCATGCCTACCGGGGTTCCTCGACGCTTGAAAAACTAAAGTTGTTGACAAGTATGATTCAAAGAACTAAAAACCCTAATTTTGCAGGATGGGACTAATAGCTTTTCAAAATCTTCCAAAAATGGTAAAGACTTGTTTCCTGACTACCAAAAACTGGTTGATAAATGCATGGAAAGATTTACTCCCGATTCAATGGTGCTGTGTGAAATTCCTCCTTTTAAGAAAATACCTATATACAGTGATAAAAATGAAAAAATTAGCATAGTTTTCAATGATTTGCTAAATAGTACTTATGATAATGTTGATAATGCAATTGTAGTGCTTCAGCTAATTGATATTATTCGAAGTGTTCCAACCTACAATCCACGCATCACACATTTCAACCAACTGTATCATGACAATGTGCATTTAAATTATAAGTTCGGAATACCATTCCTGAAAACATACTGCTAGGATACCTATTAAAAACCTCAAATGGGGTTGATGACTTCAGTAAAGTAACATCTAACGCTTCTTATAAATTGCAGAATAAGTTCTCTAATTATCAGCAACGCTACTTTTCACAGCCTCCAAACAACAACCAATCATTTAATCGTTATCATCCAAATTAATTGTTGTCAAACCTTGAGAATTAGATGAAATAAATGGAAACATTTTAATAGTTTGTTTGATTCATTGGGCAAGAGCGGTTTGACATCAATAACTGAGTATATTGTTGAAAGCTGTAAATCTGATAAATTTACGTTATTATTTTTTGACGAGGCAAACAGTGGTTTTAAACTTTCCCACGCCACTGAGACTCAATTACAATTCTAAATTGAAAAAACTTGATTTGTGTTTGATAAAAAGTGACCTGCTGAAAGTTTTCGGCTTCGTATGTTTTTCCTCATCTGGGCACTTTTTCCTTCTATATGTTCATTTACTTATGTTAATTCACGGGGATAATGAAAGAAACCCGGGGCCTTTGGAAACCTTAAGCAGTATACACACAAAATGTAAAAAATGACCCATGCAACTGAAAATTGTGCATGCTA
This sequence comes from Convolutriloba macropyga, assembly GCF_964194025.1. Classification (NCBI taxonomy): domain Eukaryota; kingdom Metazoa; phylum Xenacoelomorpha; order Acoela; family Convolutidae; genus Convolutriloba; species Convolutriloba macropyga. Next base: position 22,389 of record NW_027451757.1, read on the forward strand.
ACTGTCAAATTATCCAGAAAAAAAACATCTACAGTTGAAAAGTTTACTCAATGAGTTTGGTCCAAATTGTATTTATGATTTAACAGAAACCTGGTTGAACAGTACTGATAGTAATAGTTTTTATAACCCTAATCCCTATCAGTTTGATATCCACATATGTGATCGACAGGATAAAAAAGGAGGAGGATTACTATTATTAGTACCAAAATTTTGCAATTCAAAAGTCAGGAATGACCTTAACAACATGTCCAAAACTTTTGAAAGTCTATTGGTTGAATGCAAATTATCCTCTCACAAAAGTATCTTGATTAATATTTCTTACAATCCAAATAAGCAATTTTGTTCACAGTTTTTGGATGAATTGGCTTTATGCATTGATGGCTTCCACTGAAAATAAATCAATATGCCTAATAGGAGATTACAACATTAATTACTTGAACAACAAAGAAAAACAGAAACTGGATACAATTATTCTACCTTACGACTTGCAGTTGATGAATTCAAGAACTGCAACCAGGCACCAGAACGGTTGCTGCAGTTTATTAGATTATATAATAACTGATAATGCGCTGAGAGGGAAATACTATTATGTATTCGACTCTCCCGTCAAAAGCGATCATCTAGCACAAATGCTGTTCACTGATTTTACGCTGACTCAAAAACAAAAACCATTCAGGAAATGGATATTTGATAAGCGTAATTACGATCCCCTTAAATTCAGAAATTCTCTAAATTATATTAACTGGAGCCTCATCTATGAATCTAATGATATCGAAGAAATGTTCTCACGTTTTGAAAGCCTGATTGCAAATGTAATCAGATTACATGCACCCATCAGAAAAATTTTCATACGAAACCGCAAACCTAATTTTTCACTTGCAGATAAGTTTGTCTCAAACACAACAAAAAGCCTCAATAAAAAGAGGTACGAATTTCTAGTATCAGAAAATTTTGACAATTTCCTAAAACTGAAAGATCTGACGAGTAAAGAGTATCTGAAAGATTATGAACGCTTCCAAAAACAATTGATTGAGTCTGCTAACAGCTCCAGGAAACAATGGAATCTGATCAACGAAGTCAGAAATAAGTCAAGAACTGGAACTAAAATCCTCCCTTTAAAAAATTGCTTCGAGAATTTAATAACTGACAGCAAAAAATTAGCGAATTTGCTGAACTACAAATTTAGTAAACTTGGTGAATATCTTTTGAATAAACAAACCATTAATCAAAACTTTCAGCAGGTCAACCCTAATATGTTCTCGCTTCGTTTCTTTACCACATTTGAATGTAGTAAAGCTCTCAACAACCTCAATAAAAACAAGCAATTGGGTCTTTCGACTATTCCGGCTTGGGCATTAAAAGATGGTGCTCATATTTTAGCAGAGCCGATATGTTTTCTCTTTAACGAATTTCCTAAAAAAAACAAATTTTCTTCTCTACTGAAGTTCGCAAAAATTACACCTATCCACAAAAAAGGAGACACTGAAAAGTTGCTGATTTATAGGCCTATTTCTATAACGCCTGCTTTGTCAAAAGTTCTTGAGATATTAATCAAAGATCAAATAGAGGAGCACCTATCAAAATGCAACCTCCTATCGAAAACACAGTTTGGTTTCAGAAAAAATTTTTCAACAATTGATGCTCTTGTTTATCTGACAGAAACTGTAAGACGGAAACTTGATGAAAAAAAGTAGTCAGTGCTGCGTTTTTAGATTCATCAAAAGCTTTTGATTCAATTGACTACTCGCTTTTACAAGAAAAACTTAAACACCTTGGTTTCACCTCTTCAGCTATCCTTTTCATTAAGAGTTACCTCAGTGACCGACATCAACGTTTAATGATACCAGAAGCTAAATCTGACTGGCTTGAGGTCAGGCAAGGAGTAATCAGATTACATGCACCCATCAGAAAAATTTTCATACGAAACCACAAACCTAATTTTTCACTTGCAGATAAGTTTGTCTCAAACACAACAAAAAGCCTCAATAAAAAGAGGTACGAATTTCTAGTATCAGATAATTTTGACAATTTCCTAAAACTGAAAGATCTGACGAGTAAAGAGTATCTGAAAGATTATGAACGCTTCCAAAAACAATTGATTGAGTCTGGTAACAGCTCCAGGAAACAATGGAATCTTATCAACGAAGTCAGAAATAAGTCTAGAACTGGAACTAAAATCCTCCCTTTGAAAAATTGCTTCGAGGATTTAATAACTGACAGCAGAAAATTAGCGAATTTGCTGAACTACAAATTTAGTAAACTTGGTGAATATCTTTTGAATAAACCAACCATTAATCAAAACTTTCAGCAGGTCAACCCTAATATGTTCTCGCTTCGTTTCTTTACCACATTTGAATGTATCAAAGCTCTCAACAACCTCAATAAAAACAAGCAATTGGGTCTTTCGACTGTTCCGGCTTGGGCATTAAAAGATGGTGCTCATATTTTAGCAAAGCCGATATGTTTTCTCTTTAACGAATTTCCTGAACAAAACAAATTTCCTTCTCTACTGAAGTTCGCAAATATTACACCTATCCACAAAAAAGGAGACACTGAAAATCCGCTGATTTAAAGGCCTATTTCTATAACGCCTGCTTTGTCAAAAGTTCTTGAGATATTAATCAAAGATCAAATAGAGGAACACCTATCAAAATGCAACCTCCTATCGAAAACAGTTTGGTTTCAGAAAAAATTTTTCAACAATTGATGCTCTTGTTTATCTGACAGAAACTGTAAGACAGAAACTTGATGAAAAAAAGTAGTCAGTGCTGCGTTTTTAGATTCATCAAAAGCTTTTGATTCAATTGACCACTCGCTTTTACAAGAAAAACTTAAACGCCTTGGTTTCACCTCTTCGGCTATCCTTTTCATTAAGAGTTACCTCAGTGACCGACATCAACGAGTAATGATACCAGAAGCTAAATCTGACTGGCTTGAGGTCAAGCAAGGAGTTCCACAAGGCACAGTTTTAGGACCACTCCTTTTCAACCTATATGTAAATTACCTACCAAAATTCATCAACTGCAGTTTAATCCAATACGCTGACGATGCAGTTGTTTATACTTTCGGCAAAAAAATCACTGATTGCGAGCTTCATTTAGAGAAATCAATTTCTTCTCTTGTTGACTATTTTTCATACCATTCTTTAAAACTGAATTCAGAAAAAAATGAGTTCATTGTTTTTGGCACTTCATCCGCAGCAGAGCCTATTAAAGTTGACAACCATATAATAAAAGAAGTTGAGAATGTGAAGTATCTCGGAGTAAGTTTGGACAAAAAATTTTTGTAACAACAACAAGTTAAACAAATACTCAGTAAGATGGCGCAAGGAATAAAAACACTTTATGTCCTGAGAAACGTAGTACCATACCATTTGCGCAAAATCCTACTGAATTCTCTTGTGATCAGTCATCTCCAGTACTCAGCTGTTTTGCTTTCGTCAATTTCAATAAATCTTCTGACAACCTTAGAAAAACAACTCAATTGGGCAGTTAAAGCTTGTTATTTTCAACGATTTAACAGTTCATCACTTAGTATCAAACTAGATAATTATATACTGCCAATTAAACAATTGCCTGAATACAGAACAGCACTGTATGTCAATCAACTCTTTACATTTAAGAAGCCTGCCTTCCGGAGAATAACAGGACTTAGCTTGCCAACTTATAAGTTTTACAGACATTCAAGAACGAAAACTATTTTTTCTTGAATAGAGGTCAAAAACATCATGGCTGGACAAAAGAAAATCTTTTATCTGCTACATATAATTTATGTTATATCTCTACGCTGCCATTTGTGTTATTTATAGGCTCCATGACCTATTAATACTCATTTGGAAATTCAGTGTTTTTTTAGAGTTGATATTTTAATTTGAATGAAAAGTAGAGCAAAAAATTGAACTTTTGTTAGTCTACAATGATAAAAATGACATCTTTATAACGCAATAATAATGATGCCATATTTTTCATTATAACGTTATAACCTAATTATGATGAGATTATGAGTAAGAGTTCAATAACGTGAGTTGTGCTCACATTGATAAAGTATAAACAATCATATCCCTGCCCTACAATAATTAGATTATCTATTTGTCCCCAATAGTGAACATTGTAAATAGCAATTGTCATAGTGCAATGATTTAACTGAGACATATTTTTGCATAAATTTGGTGAGTAAGTTTTGACAAAAATGTGCTCATAAAACATAAAACATTCACCTGAGAAAAATCGTTTTGAGAAAAGGAGAGGTTTAAAATTTAAGTTTGTAAGATCACTAAACAATTGGATTAAGAATTTAGATAAAAACAGGTGATGGCAAGATCGTGTAATGTTTGATATATATTTTTAATAAATATTTGATAAATTTCTGTTAGATTGTTCACAATTTGGTTATTTTTGTCAATCCGAAAGAAAATCGGCTAAATTTTGGTTATTTGTTGACACGATATAGCTAATTTGTCGTAAAATTGGGTATTTTTTGGCCAGATATTGGTATTTTTCACTATCAATGGGTAATTTTTGGCTTGTTGGAGTATTTTTCTGTCAGAGTTGGGTATTTCTGCATCAAATTGTGTATTTCGGCGCTAGGAATGGTTTTTGGGTAATTTAAGCACAAGTGGGTTTATTTTTGGCAAGTATTGCGTGCCTTTTTGCAACAATTTTATGTTTTTGAACCAGAATCTTTATTTGGCAACAATTGGTTGAATTTGGCAACAACTGGGTATTTCGATGGAAAAACTGGGTATTTTTGGTACCAATAAAGTGTTTTTGGCTGGAAATAGGTATCTTTGATTTGAAATTGGGTATATATTGGCAAGAATTGGATATTTCTCGGAGCGAATGGGCTGTTTGTTCTGTTTTTTAGAAAGAAGTGGGTTTTTTTGGCAACAAATGAGTTTTTTGGCAAGACTTGGTTGTTTTTCGTAAAGTTTATGTGTCTTTGTTGGTGTTTGGTTGATATGAGCTTGTTAAACTAGGAGTTAATTGCTCTGAATGTCTAGAAAAACAATTAGTAGACATGAATCATCAACTTAAATTTTGTCATCGTTGTATTTTACGCTAGAAAAATCAAACAAAATGTATTGGATCATAGAGTTTTTTTTGGTTGGAAGATTCAGAGTTTAAAATTTTTGGAAAATAAAAATTCGTCCTCGTTTCTCGACTTTGAATTTTTGGCCATTGGATTCTATGTTAAAAATTACGCTATAAATAGGTTCTGTAACATACAATTCCGCAGCAAAAACATTAAGCTTTCAGATTTCAGAATCTGGAACCTCCGAAGAATCAAACCTTGTAACTTCTTTGGCCTGAAAAATCAACATAATACGCTTTATTTATAAACAACTTATGAACAAATTGGACTGTATACTGTTCTGAAAGAACTTTTTTTTGTTTCAGGTTTGAGAAACTAAAACTACAAAGAACCGAAATTGATCATCTAATAAATGACTTTAATATAAACGTCATTGAATTCTACACCGCAAATGCCCTAAAAAGTTGTACTGTAGCGTACGTTTTAAAACAAAAAGTAATTTTTAGTTTGAAGTTTCAGAATCTGAAACTACGGAAGAACTAAAACTTTCAGAGCTTTTTTTGGCTTTACTAATTTTTATCGAAATCAACGTTCAAAAAAATTGTTTCACTGTTTTGGGTTTTCAAAACAAAAGGAGACGTTAAAAATTTAAACTTTTAGGATCACTAATTAATATCGACTACTGTACTCTGGCAGGTTTCACCAAAGTATGTTCATCACCCGATGATCCCTGTACCTCTTATATTGTATCTTTAGAATCAAGTCAAGTTTCGGTAGAAAACATAAAAACAGGACTGACTGGCTAACTTTTTTGTTACCAAATTTGAGGTCAAGTGCGCTTTCTTCTTCTACTTTTGCAATAAAAATCTCTCTTAATCTCACTCTCATCACAATCCGATGAAGTTTCTTCTCCTGCAAATTGTAATAGTTGTCAGAAACACACCGCATGAGTTTCAGTTCTCTCTCCTCCTCAAAAAAACCTTGTTGAGGTTTATACATTGGTTTACAGGTCGGCACACAATCACAGAATTGTCCATGGACTAATTTGCCTGGTTGCATGTTTTCTGGGGCCTGTAGAGTTGTAATTTCGTTGTGGTTTTTGTAGATGACTACAATTGTCTGTTTGTATGTTACAGAGATTTCAAGCATATTCTCGAAAGCAATAATGAAGGCCAGATGGAGCCTCAGAATTGAGAACGGAGGGTCAGCTACCTAGCCGACGCATGTTTTTCTCTTTTACAATTGGTACATCATTCCTGAACTTGGGGGAAGAAAAAATTGGCCCTGAGGTTTTTGTTGAGTTTCACAAATATGCATCCACTTTCCGGGTTTTTTGTTGTTTGAAGACGGTTATATGACTAATGAATTAAAATTAAAGTTAAATTGCCCCCTGTAATCAAGTTATAAAACCTTTCTCCCTGGGGAGCTAATAGGCTATTTGCGAATGAAAACTATAAGTAAAACAGCTATTCATTCAGGTTTTCTGACCAATTATCTTTTTTAAAACAGAAATAGTTTAGGCGGAATAGGAGATTGGAAGAGGTCCTGGAGATGAAGAATCTGCACTGAAAATTTATAGTTGACAACATAGGTTTGTAAACAATGGCGAACGAAACTGTCTCAGGAAGGGAATATGTGCAAGACAGAGACGCTCATTTTACAGGTCATTCAAACAGTTGACCTTTAAATGCTCTTTTTTTTGAATGCACAAAATTGTTCCGTGCACATTGAATTGAACAGATTCTCATAGTTTCCTTTACATAAAACATTTTCTTGTTAAGATAAAAGCAATGAATATAGATAACAGCTGTCAACTTCCCAACCTGCTAACTCTTGATGAATGGAAACAGCTAAATAAAGATGCTTCCTACAGACTTTATGTTGATTTGTCTAATAAATTACATCGTAAAGAATTATTTATTGAACAAGTGTTAACGGGACTAAAAACGAAAATTGATGCTCATCCCTGCCTTGGAGGAGAACAAAACAACAAGTCTGAGAAACAGTCAGCACCATCCCTCAATGGTTTCGGTTTGTTCGTGGAACAGGTCAGAGATTTCAAAAACATGATTTTTGATGAGGTTTTTGTTGAGTTTCACAAATATGCATCCACTTTCCGGGTTTTTTGTTGGTTGAAGACGGTTATATGACTAATTGAATTAAAATTAAAGTTAAATTGCCCCCTGTAATCAAGTTATAAAAACTTTCTCTTTGAGGAGGTAATATGCTATTTGCGAATGAAAACCATAAGTACAACAGCTATTCATTCAGGTTTTCTGACCAATTATCTTCTTTAAAACAGAAATAGTTTAGGCGGAATAGGAGATTGGAAGAGGTCCTGGAGATGAAGAATCTTCACTGAAAAGTTATAGTTGACAACATAGGTTTGTAAACAATGGCGATCGAAACTGACTCAAGAAGGGAATATGTGCAAGATAGAGTTGATATTTTAATTTGAATGAAAAGAAGAGCAAAAAGTTGAACTTTTGTTATTCTACAATGATTAAAATTACATCTTTATAACGCAATTATAATGATGGCATATTTTTCATTTAAACGTTATAATGTAATTTTGATGAGATTATGAGTAAGAGTTCAATAACGTGAGTTACGCACACATTGATAAAGTATAAACAATCAAATCGTAAATATTTTGGTTTTTACTTCGTTCAATTCATTTCAATGACCCCATAAAATACCTAGGTATTCGTGATTGTGACAATCGTTTTACGTAGCAAGACTAATTTTTTTTCCAAAGAGGTCGGTGACTGCCCTACAATAATTAGATTAACTATTTGTCCCCAATAGTGAACATTGTAAATAGCAATTGTCATAGTACAATGATTTAACTGAGACATATTTTTGCCTAAATTTGGTGAGTAAGTTTTGACAAAAAAGTGTCATAAAACATAAAACTTTCACCTGAGAAAAATCGTTTTTGAGAAAAGGAGAGGTTTAAAATTTAAGTTTGTAAGATCACTAAACAATTGGATTAAGAATTTAGATAAAAACAGGTGATGGCAAGATCGTGTAATGTTTGATATATATTTTTAATAAATATTTGATAAATTTCTGTTAGATTGTTCACAATTTGGTTATTTTTGTCAATCCGAAAGAAAATCGGCTAAATTTTGGTTATTTGTTGACACGATATAGCTAATTTGTGGTAAAATTGAGTATTTTTTGGTACGAATGAAATGTTTTTCGCTGGAAATGGGTATCTTTGATTTGAAATTGGGTATATATTGGCAAGAATTGGATATTTCTTGGAGCGAATGGGCTGTTTGTTCTGTTTTTTAGAAAGAAGTGGGTTTTTTGGCAACAAATGAGTTTTTTGGCAAGACTTGGTTGTTTTTCGTAAAGTTTATGTGTCTTTGTTGGTGTTTGGTTGATATGAGCTTGTTAAACTAGGAGTTAATTGCTCTGAATGTCTAGAAAAACAATTAGTAGACATGAATCATCAACTTAAATTTTGTCATCGTTGTATTTTACGCTAGAAAAATCAAACAAAATGTATTGGATCATAAAGTTTTTTTTTGGTTGGAAGATTCAGAGTTTAAAATTTTTGGAAAATACAAATTCGTCCTCGCTTCTCGGCTTTGAATTTTTTCCCATTGCGTTCTACGTTAAAAATTATGCTATAAGTAGGTTCTGTAACACACAATTCCGCAGCAAAATAATTAAGCTCTCAGGTTTCAGAATCTGAAATCTTCGAAAAATGAAACCTTGTAACTTCTTTGGCCTGAAAAATCAACCTAATACGCTTTATTTATAAAAAAAACTAATGAACAAATATGATTGTATACTGTTCTGAAAGAGTTTTCTTTCTTTCAGATTTGGGAAACTAAAACTACACAGAACCAAAATCGATCATCTAAAAATGACCTTGATATAAGTGTCATTGAATTCTACACCGCCAATGCCCTAAAAAATTGTATTGTAACGTACATTTTCAAACAGAGAGTAATTTTTAGTTTAAGGTATCTGAAACAACGGAAGAACTAAATTTTTCAGAGCTTTTTTTTGGTTTTACTAATTCTTATCAAAATCAACGTTCAAAAAAATTGGACTATCAGAAGAATATTGTCCTGAAAAATTGTTTCACGGTTTTGGTTTTTCAAAACAAAAGGAGACGTTAAATACTTAAATTTGTAAGATCACTAATTAATTGGATTATCAGTTAGAGTTAAGATAAAAGCATGTGATGGCAGGATTGTGTTATTTTTTTACATATATTTTCAATAACTATTTGAAAAAATTCTATTATGTAGTTCACAAATTGGTTCTTTTTGTCAACTGGGAATTTTGGCTAAACTTGGGTTATTTATTCACACGATATGGCTAATTTGTGGTAAAAGTGGATACTGTTTGGTAAGACAATGGTATTTTGTACTAGCAATGGGTAATTTGTGGCATGTTTGAGTATTATTTGGTCAGAGTTGGGTATATTTGCTAAGAATGGTGTGATTTTTGTGGGGTACAATTGGGGATATTTGAGGGAACAATTGATTTTTTTTCTGGCAAGAATTGGGTGCTTTTAGCACAAATGGGTTTATTTTTGAGATTATTGATTGTTTTTTGAAAAGAAATTAGTATTTGCTGGCCAGAATTGTGTATTTGTTAAGTAACAAATCAACTTGTTTTTTTTGGTTATATCTGGATATTCTTCAGTAAGAATTGTGTATTTCTTGGCTAGGAATGGTTTTTTGGGTAATTTCAGCACAAATGGATTTATTTTTGGCAAGTATTGTGTGCTTTTTTGGCAACAATTTGGTGTTTTTGTACCAAAATATTTTTTTATTTGGCAGCAATTGGTTAGATTAGGCAACAACTGGGTAAATTGTAGTCAGAATTGGGTATTTTTTGGTACGAATTATGTATTTCCGGTTTAGAAATGTGTATTTTTGATTTGAATTTGGGTATATTTTGGCAGGAATAGGATATTTCTGTGAGCGAATTAGCTGTTTTTCTAATTTTTTGCAAGAAGTACCTATTTTTGGAAATAAATTAGGTTTTTGGCAAGAATTGGTTATTTTTTGCAAAATTTATTTATTTTTTGGTGTTTCGTTGATAAGAGTTGGGTAAACTAGGAGTAAATTATTCTGATTGTCTGCAAAAACATTTAGTTGGCATGATTTATCAACTTGAAAATTGTCGTTGTTGTATTTTACGTTGGAGAAATCACACAAAGATGTATTGGATCATATAGTTTTTTTGGTTTAAGTTTTTAGAATCTAATATTCGGTGAAAATTCAAATTTGTCCTCTTTTCTCGACTTTGAATTTATTGCCATTGGATTCTACGTTAAAACTTACGCTAAAAAAAGTTTCTCTAACTCACAACTCCGCAGCAAAATACGTCAACTTGAAAATTGTCGTTGTTGTATTTTACGTTGGAGAAATCACACAATGATGTATTGGATCATATAGTTTTTTTTGGTTTAAGTTTTTAGAATCTAATATTCGGTGCAAATTCAAATTTGTCCTCTTTTCTCGACTTTGAATTTATTGCTATTGGATTCTACGTTAAAACTTACGCTAAAAAAAGTTTCTCTAACTCACAACTCCGCAGCAAAATAATTAAGGTCTCACTTTTCCGAAGCTGAATTTTTGGAAAAATCAAACCCTGTTACTCCTTTGGCCTGAAAAATTAACCTAATACACCTTGTTTATTGACAACTTATGAACAAGTAGGATTGTATACCGTTCTAAGAGAACCAGAGAACCCTTTTTATAGTTTCAGGTTTGAAATTAAAACTACAAAAAACCGAAACTGATCATCTAAAAAATGACCTTGATATTAACGTCATTGATTTCCGCACCGCAAATACCCTAATACTCTAAAACGTTGTACTGTAACGTACATTTTCAAACAGAAAGTAATTTTTAGTTTAAGGTTTCAGAACCTGAAGCTACGGCAGAGCTTCTATGGCTTTACTAATTTTCATCGAAATCAACGCTCAAAAGAATTGGACTATCAGAAGAATTTTGTCCTGAAAAATTGTTTTACGGTTTTGGGTTTCCAAAACTGAAACTACCGAAAAATCAAATAAAAATTTTTAAAAATTGACAAAAAAAATAGGTTCTTTGCATGCTTTTTTTACACATAATGAAGAATAAAAATATTTGATAAATAAAAACTTCGAAAAATACACGAAATTTTTGTGAAGAATTCGTTAAAAGCTTAATTGTTGTATTTTACGTTGGAGAAATCACACAAAGATGTATTGGATCATATAGTTTTTTGGTTTAAGTTTTTAGAATCTAATATTCGGTGAAAATTCAAATTTGTCCTCTTTTCTCGACTTTGAATTTATTGCCATTGGATTCTACGTTAAAACTTACGCTAAAAAAAAGTTTCTCTAACTCACAACTCCGCAGCAAAATACGTCAACTTGAAAATTGTCGTTGTTGTATTTTACGTTGGAGAAATCACACAAAGATGTATTGGATCATATAGTTTTTTTTGGTTTAAGTTTTTAGAATCTAATATTCGGTGAAAATTCAAATTTGTCCTCTTTTCTCGACTTTGAATTTATTGCCATTGGATTCTACGTTAAAACTTACGCTAAAAAAAGTTTCTCTAACTCACAACTCCGAAGCAAAATAATTAAGGTCTCACTTTTCCGAAGCTGAATTTTTGGAAAAATCAAACCCTGTTACTCCTTTGGCCTGAAAAATTAACCTAATACACCTTGTTTATTGACAACTTATGAACAAGTAGGATTGTATACCGTTCTAAGAGAACCAGAGAACCCTTTTTATAGTTTCAGGTTTGAAATTAAAACTACAAAAAACCGAAACTGATCATCTAAAAAATGACCTTGATATTAACGTCATTGATTTCCCCACAGCAAATACCCTAATACTCTAAAACGTTGTACTGTAACGTACATTTTCAAACAGAAAGTAATTTTTAGTTTAAGGTTTCAGAACCTGAAGCTACGGCAGAGCTTCTATGGCTTTACTAATTTTCATCGAAATCAACGTTCAAAAGAATTGGACTATCAGAAGAATATTGTCCTGAAAAATTGTTTTACGGTTTTGGGTTTTCAAAACTGAAACTACCGAAAAATCAAATAAAAATTTTTAAAAATTGACCAAAAAAATAGGTTCTTTGCATGCTTTTTTTACACATAATGAAGAATAAAAATATTTGATAAATAAAAACTTCGAAAAATACACGAAATTTTTGTGAAGAATTCGTTAAAAGCTCAATTGTTGTATTTTACGTTGGAGAAATCACACAAAGATGTATTGGATCATATAGTTTTTTGGTTTAAGTTTTTAGAATCTAATATTCGGTGAAAATTCAAATTTGTCCTCTTTTCTCGACTTTGAGTTTATTGCCATTGGATTCTACGTTAAAACTTACGCTAAAAAAAGTTTCTCTAACTCACAACTCCGCAGCAAAATACGTCAACTTGAAAATTGTCGTTGTTGTATTTTACGTTGGAGAAATCACACAAAGATGTATTGGATCATATAGTTTTTTTTTGTTTAAGATTTTAGAATCTAATATTCGGTGAAAATTCAAATTTGTCCTCTTTTCTCGACTTTGAATTTATTGCCATTGGATTCTACGTTAAAACTTACGCTAAAAAAAGTTTCTCTAACTCACAACTCCGCAGCAAAATAATTAAGGTCTCACTTTTCCGAAGCTGAATTTTTGGAAAAATCAAACCCTGTTACTCCTTTGGCCTGAAAAATTAACCTAATACACCTTGTTTATTGACAACTTATGAACAAGTAGGATTGTATACCGTTCTAAGAGAACCAGAGAACCCTTTTTATAGTTTCAGGTTTGAAATTAAAACTACAAAAAACCGAAACTGATCATCTAAAAAATGACCTTGATATTAACGTCATTGACTTCCGCACCGCAAATACCCTAATACTCTTAAACGTTGTACTGTAACGTACATTTTCAAACAGAAAATAATTTTTAGTTTAAGGTTTCAGAACCTGAAGCTACGGCAGAGCTTCTATGGCTTTACTAATTTTCATCGAAATCAACGTTCAAAAGAATTGGACTATCAGAAGAATATTGTCCTGAAAAATTGTTTTACGGTTTTGGGTTTTCAAAACTGAAACTACCGAAAAATCAAATAAAAATTTTTAAAAATTGATCAAAAAAATAGGTTCTTTGCATGCTTTTTTTACACATAATGAAGAATAAAAATATTTGATAAATAAAAACTTCGAAAAATACACGAAATTTTTGTGAAGAATTCGTTAAAAGCTTAATTGTTGTATTTTACGTTGGAGAAATCACACAAAGATGTATTGGATCATATAGTTTTTTGGTTTAAGTTTTTAGAATCTAATATTCGGTGAAAATTCAAATTTGTCCTCTTTTCTCGACTTTGAGTTTATTGCCATTGGATTCTACGTTAAAACTTACGCTAAAAAAAGTTTCTCTAACTCACAACTCCGCAGCAAAATACGTCAACTTGAAAATTGTCGTTGATGTATTTTACGTTGGAGAAATCACACAAAGATGTATTGGATCATATAGTTTTTTTTGGTTTAAGTTTTTAGAATCTAATATTCGGTGAAAATTCAAATTTGTCCTCTTTTCTCGACTTTGAATTTATTGCCATTGGATTCTACGTTAAAACTTACGCTAAAAAAAGTTTCTCTAACTCACAACTCCGCAGCAAAATAATTAAGGTCTCACTTTTCCGAAGCTGAATTTTTGGAAAAATCAAACCCTGTTACTCCTTTGGCCTGAAAAATTAACCTAATATACCTTGTTTATTGACAACTTATGAACAAGTAGGATTGTATACCGTTCTAAGAGAACCAGAGAACCCTTTTTATAGTTTCAGGTTTGAAATTAAAACTACAAAAAACCGAAACTGATCATCTAAAAAATGACCTTGATATTAACGTCATTGATTTCCGCACCGCAAATACCCTAATACTCTAAAACGTTGTACTGTAACGTACATTTTCAAACAGAAAGTAATTTTTAGTTTAAGGTTTCAGAACCTGAAGCTACGGCAGAGCTTCTATGGCTTTACTAATTTTCATCGAAATCAACGTTCAAAAGAATTGGACTATCAGAAGAATATTGTCCTGAAAAATTGTTTTACGGTTTTGGGTTTTCAAAACTGAAACTACCGAAAAATCAAATAAAAATTTTTAAAAATTGACAAAAAAAATAGGTTCTTTGCATGCTTTTTTTACACATAATGAAGAATAAAAAAATTTGATAAATAAAAACTTCGAAAAATACACGAAATTTTTGTGAAGAATTCGTTAAAAGCTAAATAATTGTATACAAAACTTCCTTAACAATCGAAAACAGTAAAAAAAAGTACTGACAATTGAAAAATTTATGCTCAAATAAAGTGTTTGAATATGAATTTTGTGCAAATAGACTTTTTTAAGTAGAAAAGATTATCGGAAGTGCATTAGAGCGGAAATTCAATTATAACACTTGGACGCTTTTCCCCTGTGGAAATAATAATAAATTGACAGGTCTGATGTTCTCAATCTCTTTTTAGGTACAAACTTGCAAAACCAGTGAAAGTCAATTATTCAAAAGTATACGTAATGATAAAACAAAGATACCTACTTTTACCCCCCCTGCCAGTCTTGCTCATCCCTTATTACTTCAGTTAATTCTTCGGCAGTGTTTTGAACTTACTTGCAAACTTTCAGAAGAAAGCTACTCTGCAGAATAACATTTAATTAATTGTTTCGGCAGGCCAAAATTACTCAAAAACACGCCAGTGCTTGAATGCGTGGGATCAAAATCTGACAGCTATATACAAGAATGAAATTGACACCATTTTTGTAATTTCCTGTTTCACTTAATGCGAAAATGTGATTTTCTTGTCTGGTTTTGTTTTGCCGTATTTATAATTTAATTTTGACCTATTATAGTATCTCTATAATAGTATCCCCCTGTGGGGGATCTCTATGATAGTATCCCCCATGATACCTGCCAAAAAAAATTGTTGATTAATTTTCAGTTGTTCTGTTTTCATGGAAGGGTTAAAATTCAATTAAGTTTGTTCATTTTTGTTTCAACTCATTTCTGACTACCCGGGTCGAGACCGAATGGCTAACTTGTAAGAACTTGCAATTTTCTTGCAAAAGATGGTTAACTTGTAAGATTTTGCAAGTTTCTTGCAAAAGTTGGCTAACTTGTAAGAAATTGCAAGTCGAATGGTTCACTTGTAAGAACTTGTAAGTCGAATGATTAAATTGTAAGAACTTGCAAGGCAAATGGCTAACTTCTAATTTTGTTGCAAGTTCGTAACTGTCGAGCGCAACTCTTATTGGTTCATTCATTTTAACATTCAGTCATTTATAGTAGAAAGCGCTTGGGAGTTAGTTGCTCTGTTTGGATAACATAATACAATTCGACCTAAGTAGACAAAATGATTATTTTTTGAATTTGATCAATTCATGAGAATTCTTTTGCAATTCCATTAAAAAAACTGTAGATCTCAATTAGCTTCCTAACGATTGTTTTTTTTAAATTTCCCGAAATTATGAACTTGATCTAATATTCAAATTCATATTTCAATTTTTTCTCAAAATAATTTAGTGGCCCTTCATTTTTATACCCTTCTTTAATAATTTAATTCACACTTTTAAAGATTCTTTTTTTTCCAAACATCCGTTTACATTCATGTCTTGTAACGTTTTGTTTATGGTTTAGTGCGTTTGTGAGTGTTTGTTTGTGTGTGTGAGAGAGAGAGAGATTGTGTGTGTGTGTGTGTGTGTGTGTGTGTGTGTGTGTGTGTGTGTGTGTGTGTGGGTGTGTGTGTGTGTGTGTGTGTGTGCGTGTGTTTAGCTTTTTTACATTACTTGAGCTTTTTTACATTACTTCATTTTCTTGTTCAGATTTTTGCGACAACTTAAAAAATTTCAGAATTGATGAATTTTTTCAAATTTGGAAATTGTTGGCAATAGCGCATTGACGGTTAGTTGAGCTATGCTATGTTGTAAAAAAAATATGGAACAAAACAATGGAAAACGTGTCAGTTTTTGGCAAAAAAAATGCTAAAATTTTCGCACTAAATTCGCGTTTCTCTTGTATATTTTTCAAATAATGCAACCTAACAAGCTTATGCACATATTAAGTGGATATCGTACATAATTTTTTTTGCTTTGAAAGCACTGACACACCTCGCACGAGGCTTCACCCAGGGAAACGAGTGTAATAGAGGGTGGAATATTGACTAACATTATGGTGCATTTTTAAAAATGTAATTGGAGTGGACTATAGAGTGTAAAGAGTTAAAAAGAAGTGTAATGTTCTCTAAATTACACTCTCACACTCTTTTACTTGCTAATTAGGAGTGGAATTCGCTTTACACCTTATCTCGCCAACGGTGCAATACGGGTGGACATCTGGGCCCGGGGTGGGCAACTTGTCACACCGGTTGTTTTGGAGTTGGGTGAAAATGTGACGGGTAGCTACATACGGTACTTTACTTACATTTGAGATTAGGGTTGTTTGCCTCTGAATCAACTAATGTATCTTGACAGTCAACAAAATCATCACACAATGCTGAAATTGGCAAACAGCCATATCTAATTCTCTCCTGTTTTCCATGCACATACTTTATACCTGAAAAAAAAACAGGGCAATTCAATTTAAGCATGATTTTTGATTTCCTGGTAAAATTGTAAAGTTTTTGGGTTGAAACAAGTAAAATTTTCCGAGGAATTTTTTCGTGTATGTAGTTAATTCAATTTTTTTATGATAGAGCATTAGAGATCTTAACTTGTCAGAGGAAAATTTGGCCAAGTTATGTCAGTGCAAGTTGTGTCTCCAAAGTTATTATACGCTAAATTTGTTGCAAAAAGTCACGTTTTGTGGATTTCACTATTTCGCCAAAACTGGCAAATTTTTAAGGGAAAAAATTGAAATTTTTCAAAATTGATTTTCAAATGTTAACACAGCATTAAAAAAAACAAACTAGGAACCATTAACCGAACTATAGGAATCAAAACATTACCATTAAACGCAGTTACAGGAAAGTAACTGCGATTAATGGTAATTATTGTCCTTCAACTTAGATGAGTGAAAAAAACGAAAGATGGCTCAGCAGAAAGAGACTACTCACTCTGAGATCCCAAACCCAAAAACCGATATGTCCAGACAGAAAAGAACGCGCCATCAAAATTGCACTGTCTGGAAAAATATGAACGCAGAAAGGTCTGCACATAGGAAATTTTGAATGCTTATAAATGTGTCCCGCCTGTCAACCCCTGTTTGTTTTCTCCGCTTATATTTATCCCTGACTCCTACAGATGCTCCATTGTTTCACCTCCATTGTCAAG
>NW_027451758.1:0-22805 GCF_964194025.1 Convolutriloba macropyga
CCGCTCCCTACTGAGCTACCACACTTTTTAGTCGAACTGCTCTGATATACTTAATAGCTGGATTGTTAGGGTTAAACACAAAAAGTAGGCATTTAGATGGCCCAATCTCCCGTTTTCTTTCCGCAACCAAATCTATCAGCCTCAAGTGTTAATAAAGAAAATTAGTCCCATGCAGGCTACAGTTTCTTCGTTCCAATTTGGTAGTTGGAAAGTACCAGAATGTATATCCTGCGCTATCATCCCGACACGAGGAAGAATCGGCGAGCACAACGAACCCGGGTTTAATGTGGTCCTTTGCTTGGAAAAACCTGGAACACTGTTTCTTTCCGTGGCCGAAACAACTAAATTGCACATCAGAGCAGTAGGAGCAGTACAAACTGTAAGATAAAACCAATTTTCTCCATTTACCATTTTCAATCCATTGTACTACGTATGACTTTGGTGACGCTTACTTCAGACTGCAAGTGCATCCTCCTCTACGAAACAATTTTTGGATTTTATTTTAATCAATAACAGGTCGCCATCTACCACAAAAATTAATTTTTGCGACACAAAAACATGTTTTTTGAAGTTTTTTGGGCAAAATCCACAAATTCCGAAACGTTAGTCTGATTGGAATATAATGCAATAATACAACTTCAGATATGAGAAACAAAATTGTGAGAACATAATGCTAAACTAATCAACTTTGAAAGATTTTGGTCAATTTTCTGGCAAATCAAAAAATTTAGAAAATCAATACCGAACATTGATAAACCATACTTTCAGGTTTAAAACTGTTCCGTAATCAAAGATATGCAAAAAAGTGACCACAATTTCAAAAATTGAACAAAAGCATAAAATTTTGACAAAATTCGTCCAAATAAATTTTTCAATCAACGGTTCACTAATTGAGTTAAACTCATTACAAAAAAAAGTGTGAAAAAATTTTGCTAGTATGCTGGTTGGTTGATTATGCTAGTTCAATATGCTAGTATGCTGGTTGGTTTTTTTTTGGTCTTGTTGCCTTGTTGCTTTCTAGGGTTTGACTTAGGTTTGTTCTTGAGCTAAGGCTAGTTGGCTCCTACACTTTTTCAACATACCCGTTTACTGTTTCTTTTTTGTAGTATAATATTATTTGATGTTGTATGTTGTTGACTCTTTGCATAATTATGGGTTGGTTTGTTTCTCTTACCGTCTAGGGTGTGACTTAAGTTTGTTCTGGAGTTGCGGCTAGATCGTTTTCTGATATTTCCAACAGACATTGCCTACAGATATATTACTGTGATTTATTTAACTTCCGCTGCAGTTTGTTTAATTTTGTGAGTATGCTCTTTTTGGGTCCGGAGATTAATGGGGTGCAATTTAAATTTGTTCTGGAGTTACGGCTACTAAAATACTGGACCTTTTCCACCTTTCAGTATAACACATCGCTGCAGTAAATTAATTTGTTTACTTTATTAAGCCCCATATAGGGTTAAACTAGTTTGCCTTGCAGTATCTTCTCTCCACAATACAATGGGGATCATCTCCTACAGTGGCCTGAGTGGTATGGTCAATTCAAAAGCGCAATTGACTCTCAGTCCCTATCCAATGATTTAAAATTGACATTCTTTATGACCCTCGTAACTGGTAAGGCTAAAACAGCAATAGCTGAATTTGCCCACTGCGGCACAATGTACAAAGATGCACTTGAAACCCTAGAAGGTTATTTTGGCCAACCACAGGCGGTCGTAAGTGCACCCTTGGACAAATCCAACAGCTTTCCAACATTGAATATGCACAACAGTGATATAATCAATAACTATTCAGGGTGCATTTCAAGTCTTATCGGGGTTGTTAAATCGCTCTCACATGATTGGGATTGAAAGAGTGCTGCCTCTCAACACTGCTGTACAGAAGCTACTACTTATTATGAAGGAGTCATGGTCACTCTTCACTGTCAAAAAAAAATTGGGTGAAACCTACCATTCTGGACTCTAATGACTGGTTAAAAGAGAAGGCCGCAGCGGACGATTTACTGAAGAATACCGCATCTAAAGCGATGACTAAGGATTCCAACAGCTCAGTAACATGAACAAAAAATGCTTCGAAGGTATTTGCTGCACTTGCTTTGTTCTAATTTTGTAGTTGGAAAGTACCAGAACGTACATCCTGCTCTATCATTCCAAAACGAGCGAAAGTCGGCGAGCAGAAAGAACCCGGGGTTAATGTGGTCTGGTACGGTGACATTTGCTTGGAAAAACCTGGGACACTGTCTCTTTCCTTCGTCGGAACAACTGGAATGCACATCAGAGTAGTAGAAAATGGGTTGGAGCAGTACAAACTGTAAGACAAAACTATTTTCTCCATTTGACATTTTCAATCCATTGTACTACCTATGACTTTGTTGACGCTCACTTCAGACTGCAAGTGCATCCTGCCCAATAAAAGTTGAATTCTAATAATGAATAGTGACAAAATTACAAAAGAGTTTTTGGATATTAATTTAATCAATAACATGTCACCATCTACCACCAAATTTAAATTTTGGGACAAAATCATAGATTTTGAAATATTTCTGGACGAAATTTCGGAATTCCGAAAAGTTGGCCCAATTGAAATATAAAGCAATAATACAACTTCAGATATGAGAAACAAAAATGTGAGAATTCAGTGCTAAACTGATCAATTTTGAAAGTCTTTGGTCAATTTTGTTGCAAATCAAAAAATTTCTAAAATCAATGGAGAACATTGATAAACCATACTTTCAGGTATAAAAATGTTCCGTAATCAAACATGTGCAAAAAAGTGACCACAATTTCAAAAAATTGGACAAAAGCATAAAAATTTGACAAATTTGTCAAAATCATTATTTTCAATCGAAGGTTCGTTAATTGAGTGAAACTCATTACAAAGAAAAGGTGTGAAAAGATTCACAACCTCTGGCCCATAAAAAATTATGTCATCATATTCTTTTCTTATCTAGTTTTCGTTCCTTACCGTCTGCTTCTTTTTCGTTCGGTAACTTCGCCATTCACGATTTCCGTTTTTTTCATCAATGTTGCTCTCCCAAAATTTTGTTTTTCGTTTTCGTATCCGATCATTCCGTTTTTTTTGCAATCAGCGTTGTTTTTCACAGCGTAATTTTTCTTCGATGTCTTATGTCGTCATATATGAAGAATTATGTCGGTTTTGTTGCGTACGTGGAATATGCTAGTATGCTGGTCGTTTTTTTTGGTCTTTTTCATTGGTTGCATTCTAGGGTGTGACTTATGTTTGTTCTGGAGTTACAGCTAGTAATTTTCTTAACCTTTTCCATCTTTCAGTATACCATCTCGTTGCCCTTAATTATTTTGTATTTACTGTATTAAGCCCCAAAGAGGCTTGAGCTAGTTTGCCTTGCAGTTGGTCCCTAGAATTTTTCAACTGACTCGTTTACTGGTTCCTCTATTGTAGTATAATATTATTTGCTGCTGCATGTTATTCTGGAGTTATGGCTAGATTGTTTGCTGACATTTCCAACAGACATAGTCTACA
This sequence comes from Convolutriloba macropyga, assembly GCF_964194025.1. NCBI lineage: Eukaryota > Metazoa > Xenacoelomorpha > Acoela > Convolutidae > Convolutriloba > Convolutriloba macropyga. The sequence goes on from NW_027451758.1 coordinate 3,499, forward strand.
AACATATTCTTGGAATTCATTCGGCTTCTGCTGCTGTTTATTTGAATTTGTGAGTATGCTGTTTGATTTTTTGGTTCGGGAGGTTTCTGGGGTGCGATTTAAGTTTGTTCTGGAGTTACGGCTAGTAAATTTCTTAAATTTCCACCTTTCAGTTGACCACCTCGTTGCCCTTAATTACTTTGTGTTTTTTTATTAAGCCCCATGGAGGCTTGAGCTAGTTTGCCTTGCAGTATCTTCTCTCCTCCTTCCTAGGGTGTGACTTAAGTTACGGCTAGTTTTTTGGGTTGAATTTGTGGCTGTGGTCTGATAGCACAGTTATTCCCACTTCCTTACTTGTTGTGAGCTCGTTTCCCGCGCGTTCAATCCCGGCTGCCCGACGTATACTTCCCGTCCGCTTCTTTTCCCTTTTATTCGTGCTTCATTCGCCCGGCTTTTCCATCTGTCCGTTTGGTTTCCCATTCAGTCTGTTGTGGTTTCTGGGTAATCATAGTGCGGTCATTTCCTGAACCAGTTTTGCATTGCTTAAACGCACGTCAGACGCTCTCCCTTTCTGTTACTTACTTTCTCCGGGTACTGTGCTACTCGGCAACTTCATTACTGCTCTTGGGCGGCTCGATTATTAGGTCCTTATCTTTTGGGTTCGGTATAAACCTCATCCCATTTGTTTGTTTGAAACTCACTTTAAATTGAGAAATCAGCCATTTTAAGTTTATGGCCGAACAGCTGGAGGAATTATAAAAGCTCTATAATGAAAGATCTAATCCAGAGTCAGAGTTGCCGGACATCCATAAGGACATCACAGATGCCATATATCGGCAGGACAGAAGGATTAAAGTTGGACGCTTGGTTTCTAAGTTGAAAGGTGTTTTCGGTAAACTGATGCAGAAGAACACAGATTTTTTTTGACTTGTACCTTAAAACCGAGAACACAGATTCAATTTATCCTGTCCTTGAGCAATAGTTGGATGAAGTAACAAAGAACAATAATAAACTTTTGCATGCAGCTAGAAACTATATCGACTCAATTGCTGACCAAGACAGTCTGTGCGAGGGCGTCAATCCTCAAGAGGAGTCTAAGAGAAGTTCACGCCGAAGAACGTCAACAATGTCTGTTTAGCGTAAAAATGACTTTCTCATGGCAAAAATAAAACGCGAAAAGGCTGAAAAACAAGAACAAGCTGCCTTGCGCCTCGCTAAACAAAAACACAAAATTGCCATGATGAAAAAAGAGCTTGAATTGTATATGGAGCAGATGGCAATTCAAAAATTAGAGCAAGAACACCGCCAGCGCGAAGCCGCAGCTAAATTAGATGAGGCCGAATTAATGGATAATTGTTCATTCTTTAGTCAACATTCAAAGGAACTAAATTTTATTTGAAGATAGGCGATTAGATAGAAGTCAGAATCTTGTTCAGGACTAGGTATATTCGTTTCCACCCGGTAATTCATTGAGGGTTGCAATCGAGTTAAATTTTTCTCGTCCTGTTTCAGCAATCGCTGACAAAACCGTTCAATATAATGCCCTTATTAATCCTCCAGAAAACTCAAGTAATGTTGCTGGTAAATGAAATATTCTTGAACTCCTATCTCAGTACACAAGGTCAGGAATTGCGATTTCTATTGCTCAGCAGGAGGCATTGTATCGGGAATACCTCTATGCTCAACTGCAGCAACCCCTCAGTGATCAAAGGGTCGAGCAAGCACATAGTCCATCAGGCAGTGTTGTGGTGAACCCAGTGAACCAACCATCAGCCGACGTACAAATTTTTGCACGGCCGCCACTTCAGCTACCTATGCAAACTCCCCGGCCCCCCCGGCACCTGCTATGCCTTCATTGACCACCAACTTTTTTGTGCCTGATTTTCCAACAAACCCAGTCAAATCAAAGCATTGATCAACCTACTTTACATTTGAGACAGTTTTGTGCTAGTATGCATGGTCAGTTGCATCTGCTCAACCCTCATTTTGCACAACAACAGAATCATCCTCAATTTGACATTCCACACGAAACATAACTCCCCATTAATCTATCCCAGCGAACAATGCAACATAAGTGCCTGCCCCAATAATGCACAGCAAAAGAGTGACCATTCACCTCAAGCCCGCATGGTACCGTGTCCTACCTCACCAAAACCTCCCTTGAACTATAACCGTGATTTAAACTTGTGGAGTTCTCTTCAGAATAACCTCCAAATGTAAATTAGTCGACAAGTAATGCAGCCGTCTTCAGCAATTTCTAGCCGAACCTACCCCCAAGAAAAACTAACCCCACCTTCAGCCATCCCATCTTTCAGTTGAATGCACAACAAAATGTTAATAGCAACCAGGCAGCAACCTGTAGCATCCCTGTTAGCCCCTTAGCACAACTACTAACATCACGCCACCTTTTGTATCGCTGATTATACATCCAAAAAATGAGCATACCCCTTAAACATCAGTGTGCTGCGATGGCCCATCGCATCCCACGCCTCCAGCGCCAGCATCTAAAAACGCAAACTTTATTTAGGCGTTGGCTGACGCCATAACTAGCAAGGGGAGTGACCCGTTGCTCGAATGGAGGTCCTCCCAATACAATGGGGATCTCCTACAGTGGCACGAACGGTATGGTCAATTCAAAAGCGCAATTGACTCTCAGTCCTGTACCGATGATTTAAAATTGACATACCTTAAGTCCCTCGTGACTGGTAAAGCTAAAACAGCAATAGCTGAATTTGCCTACTGTGGCACAAATAAAAAATTGCACTGAGAACCGTAGAACGTAATTTTGGCCAACCACAGGCGGTCGTAAGTGCACAGTTGGAAAAACCCAACAGCTTTCCAACATTGAAGATACACAATAGTGATAAAATCATTAACTATTCAGGGTGCATTTCAAGTTTTATCGGGGTTTTTAAATCGCTCTCACATGATTCGGATTAAAAGAGTGCACTCAACACTGCCGTACAGAAGCTACCACCTAATATGAGAGAGTCATGGTCACTCTTTACTGAAAGAAAACATTGGGTGAAAGCTACTCAGTGAAGCAATAGAAAAAGGAAAAAGTCAGTTTCAATTCCGTGAACTGAATGAGGCCTGTGACATCCGTCACAAAAGACAAAGTGTTTGTTTTGCTTTTTTGCTTTTGACCGTTAGGTGGCCTAGTAGTACCTGCATTCGAATTTGAATTATTATTGTTATTGTTTGTTGAGGGTTTAGCTGGGAAAAACCTTTCAGATCCTTGAACTGAGATGTTATTGGAGCTGTTGGAACCATCTTTTCTACATTTACGGAGACTTGTGCACTGCCAAAACATTTGTTTATCACGCAAGCAAGAGCTTCGCCTCAACCGCGACGTTGGCTGTCTGGGTGGGAGTTTTTTCCTTAAAGACACGGCATTCCCACACCCGATGACAGCCCTTGCATAAAATGCAACTAGAGACTGATTTAACGAAGAAATCTGTTGCGGCTAATGGTCATTCTTGTGTTGCGTATTTGCAGCAAATACCTTCGAAGCATTTTTTGTTCATGTACCGTGTCCTACCTCACCAAAACCTCCCTTGAACTATAACCGTGATTTAAACTTGTGGAGTTCTCTTCAGAATAACCTCCAAATGTAAATTAGTCGACAAGTAATGCAGCCGTCTTCAGCAATTTCTAGCCGAACCTACCCCCAAGAAAAACTAACCCCACCTTCAGCCATCCCATCTTTCAGTTGAATGCACAACAAAATGTTAATAGCAACCAGGCAGCAACCTGTAGCATCCCTGTTAGCCCTTTAGCACAACTACTAACATCACGCCACCTTTTGTATCGCTGATTATACATCCAAAAAATGAGCATACCCCTTAAACACCAGTGTGCTGCGATGGCCAATCGCATCCCACGCCTCCAGCGCCAGCATCTAAAAACGCAAACTTTATTTAGGCGTTGGCTGACGCCATAACTGGCAAGGGGAGTGACCCGTTGCTCGAATGGAAGTCCTCCCAATACAATGGGGATCTCCTACAGTGGCACGAATGGTATGGTCAATTCAAAAGCGCAATTGACTCTCAGTCCTGTACCGATGATTTAAAATTGACATACCTTAAGTCCCTCGTGACTGGTAAAGCTAAAACAGCAATAGCTGAATTTGCCTACTGCGGCACAAATAAAAAATTGCACTGTGACCGTTAGGTGGCCTAGTAGTACCTGCATTCGAATTTGAATTATTATTGTTATTGTTTGTTGAGGGTTTAGCTGGGAAAAACCTTTCAGATCCTTGAACTGAGATGTTATTGGAGCTGTTGGAACCATCTTTTCTACATTTACGGAGACTTGTGCACTGCCAAAACATTTGTTTATCACGCAAGCAAGAGCTTCGCCTCAACCGCGACGTTGGCTGTCTGGGTGGGAGTTTTTTCCTTAAAGACACGGCATTCCCACACCCGATGACAGCCCTTGCATAAAATGCAACTAGAGACTGATTTAACGAAGAAATCTGTTGCGGCTAATGGTCATTCTTGTGTTGCGTATTTGCAGCAAATACATTCGAAGCATTTTTTGTTCATGTTACTGAGCTGTTGGAATCCTTAGTCATCGCTTTAGATGCGGTATTCTTCAGTAAATCGTCCGCAGCGGCCTTCTCTTTTAACCAGTCATTAGAGTCCAGAATGGTAGGTTTCACCCAATTTTTTTGACAGTGAAGAGTGACCATGACTCCTTCATAATTAATAAGTAGTAGCTTCTGTACAGCAGTGTTGAGAAGCAGCACTCTTCCAATACCAATCATGTGAGAGCGATTTAAAAACCCCGATAAGACTTGAAATGCACCCTGAGTAGTTATTGATAATATCACTGTTGTGCATATTCAATGTTGGAAAGCTGTTGGATTGATCCAAAGGTGCACCTGCGACCGCCTGTGGTTGGCCAAAATAACCTTCTAGGGTTTTAAGTGCATCTTTGTACATTGTGCCGCAGTGGGCAAATTCAGCTATTGCTGTTTTAGCCTTACAAGTTACGAGGGTCTTAAAGAATGTCAATTTTAAATCATCGGATAGGGACTGAGAGTCAATTGCGCTTTTGAATTGACCATACCACTCAGGCCACTGTAGGAGATCCCCATTGTAGTGTGGAGAGAAGATACTGCAAGGCAAACTAGTTCAAGCCTATATGGGGCTTAATAAAGTAAATACAAATTAATTTACGGCAGCGATGTGTTATACTGAAAGATGGAAAAGGTCCAGTATTTTAGTAGCCGTAACTCCAGAACAAATTTAAATTGCACCCCATTAATCTCCGGACCCGAAAAAAGAGCATACTCACAAAAATAAACAAACTGCAGCGGAAGTTAAATAAATCACAGTAATATATCTGTAGGCAATGTCTGTTGGAAATATCAGAAGACAATCTAGCCGCAACTCCAGAACAAACTTAAGTCACACCCTACACGGTAAGAGAACCAAACCAACCCATAATTATGCAAACAGTCAACAACATACAACATCAAATAATATTATACTACAAAAAGGAAACAGTAAACGGGTATGTTGAAAAAGTGTAGGAGCCAACTAGCCGTAGCTCAAGAACAAACCTAAGTCACACCCTAGAAAGCAACAAGGCAACAAGACCAAAAAAAACCAACCAGCATACTAGCATATTGAACTAGCATAATCAACCAACCAGCATACTAGCAAAATTTTTTCACACTTTTTCTTTGTAATGAGTTTAACTCAATTAGTGAACCGTTGATTGAAAAAAATGATTTCGACGAATTTGTCAAAACTTTATGCTTTGTCCAATTTTTTGAAATTGTGGTCATTTTTTTGCATATCTTTGATTACGGAACAGTTTTAAACCTGAAAGTATGGTTTATCAAAGTTCGGTATTGATTTTCTAAATTTTTTGATTTGCCAGAAAACTGACCAAAATCTTTCAAAGTTGATTAGTTTAGCATTATGTTCTCACAATTTTGTTTCTCATATCTGAAGTTGTATCATTGCTTTATATTCCAATCAGACTAACGTTTCGGAATTTGTGGATTTTATTTGATGTTTTTGTGTCGCAAAAATTAAATTTTGTACTGCTCCTACTGCTCTGATGTGCAATTTAGTTGTTTCCTCTACGGAAAGAAACAGTGTCCCAGGTTTTTCCTCGTGTCGGAATGATAGCGCAGGATATACATTCTGGTACTTTCCAACTACCAAATTGGAACGAAGAAACTGTAGCCGCTGTATGGACTAATTTTCTTTATTAACACTTGAGGCTGATAGATTTCGATGCGGATTGAAAACGGGAGACTGGGCCATCTAAATGCGTACTTTTTTGTGTTTAACCATAACAATCCAGCTTTTAATTAAATCAGAGCAGTTTGACTGAAAAGTGTGGTAGCTCAGTAAGGAGCGGCATCATACATGTAGCTGTAAGAAATCAAAACAGTCTAACAAAGTTTGTTTTCAATCTTTTTAATTTTTATTTTCAAATAGGTCTATACTCTGTCAACACAATCGTCTAGTGAAACTTGAAAAAATAAGCCATAAACCGCCTTATTCGATACATGGTGGTATTTATTTAGAATAAGGTTTTTCGGACTTTTTTGGAACTTCACAATTAATAGAACGTTTTCTTTTTTTTTCATTTAACTCCCTTTTCAAATACTCGAATCTGATTGGATAATAATCTATCGCTTTACTCAGTTACATATAAATATATATATATATATATATATACACAAAACAATCTAATATATATATATATATATATATATATATATATACATATATAATATATATATATATATATATATATATATATATATATATATATATATATATATATATAATATATATATACATATATATTATATATATATATATAATTGTATATATATATATATATATATATATATATATATATATATATATATACATAAAACTTCATACATATACATATATATATATATATATATATATATATATATATATATATTTAGGATGCACTGCTACCTAAATCAATGACTAGATTGAAAAAGAATTGATGTTGAAAACGCTATTTAGAGGGATTTTTTAGCTCGAGAATTGACAAAGTATAAACAATTTTTTGTAGAGCAGCTGGACAAAATTTTCGTGTTCTCTCAGGGTCTATACACGCACTCACAACCTGCCTATGCCCTCATTTCAATTGAATCAGTCCTTGATATGATTAGAAACAATTTATGATGAAACACTATATAGAGGGTATTTGAGCGCGAAATTTGACAATCTATCAACAATTTTTTGTAGAACAGCTAGGTCAAAAAATGTTTTCCTCTCAGACTCCAATCAGGCAGTCAAACTCCTAGCTAGGTGCTCATTTTTTGAATAAATCCTTGACTAGATTGAAAAGCAATTTATGTTGAAACACTACTCAGAGGTTTTCTGAGCGCGAACTTTGACAACGCATCAGGAATTTTTCTGTAGAGCAGCTAGGCAAAAAATACTTTGCCTCTCACACCCTAATCAAGTGGTCACACACCAACCTAGGTGCTCATCTTTTGAATGAGTCATTGACTACGTTGAAAAGCAATTTATGCTACAAATAGGGCTTTAAGAGCGGTATTTGACAACGTGTCAACAATTTTGTTCGCATTCCAGCTAGGTAAAAAATTCTATCTTTTTCAGATTATTTTTAGGCAGTCACACTACTTCCTAGGCCTTTATTTGACAAGATGCTTGGCTAGGTTGAAAAACAATTTATAATGAACCACTAATTAGAGGAATTTTTCAGCTCGAAATTTGATCAAATGTATCAACAGTTTTTTGCAGACCAGCTAGGTCAAAATACTTTATTCGTGAAGTCACACTCCTACCTACACTCTCCTTTGATTTGAATAAGTCCTTGACTAGATTGAAAAGCAATTTATTTTGAAACACTTTATAGAGTTTTTTTGAGCGCGAAATATGAAAACATTAAAACAGTTTTTTATGCAAACTATGTCAACAAATCTTGCTCCCCCAGTTTCTATTCAGGTAGTCGCATTACTACCAAGGCCCTCATTTTTATTGAGTAGGTCCTTGACTAGATTGAAAAGTAATTTATTCTGAAACACTATATAGAGGCTTTTTGAGCACGAAATTTGACAAGGTATCAACGTTTTTTTGTAGAAAAATTATGTCAAAATCTTTTTTTTCCTCTCAGACTCTATTCAGGCAGTCACACTCCTACCTAGGCTCCCATGTTTTTGAAAAAGTCTTTTTCTAGGCTGAAAAGCAATTTGTGTTGAAACAATCTAAAGAGGATTTTTCAGCGCAAAATTGGACAAAGTATCAACAAATTTTTCGCCCTCCAGCTAGGTCAATTTCCTTTCCTTTTCAGATTGGTTTTAGGCAGTCAAAATACTACGTCGGCTTTCATTTCTTCCAAAATTTTCCCTGAATAGGTTGAAGAACAATTAATTTGAAACGCTATTTAGAGGTTTCTTTAGCTCAAATTTTGACAACGTGTAAACAATTCTTTTGTAGAGCAGCTAGATCAAAAATACGTTCCCTCTCAGACTCTATTCACGCAGTCACACACCTAACTAGGCCCTCGTTTGACTGAATAATTCCTTGACTAGATTGAAAAGCAATTTTTGTTGAAATACTACTTGGAAGATTTCCGAGCGCCATCTTTGACAACGTATCAAGTATTTTTTGTAAAGCGGCTAGGCAAAAAACACTTTCCCCCTCAGACTTTATTCAGGCAGTCAAAATCCTACCTAGGCGCTCATTTTCTTTGAATGAATCAATGACTAGATTGAAAAGCAATTTATGTTGAAACGCTATTTAGAGGGATCTTTAGCTCGAAAATTGAAAACGTATAAACAATATTTTTTATAGCAGTTATACCAAAATTTTTGTCCTCTCAGAGTCTATTCACGCACTCACACCCTACGTAGGCCCTCATTCCGATTGAATAAATCCTTGACTAGGTTGAAAAACAATTTATGTCGAAACACTATATAGAGGGTTTTTGAGCGCGAAGTTTGACAACGGACCAAAAAATGTTTTGTAGACCATCTTGCTCTAAAACTATTTTCCTTTCAGACTCTAAACAGGCAATCACACTCCCAACTAGGGCCTCATTTCATTTGAAAAATTCCTTGACTAGGTTGAAATTGTAAATTCTCTTGAAACACTGTATGGGAGGGTTATTGAGCGCGATCTTTGACAACGTCTCAACAATTTTTCGGCCCTCCAGCTAGGAAAATTTCCTTTCCTTTTGAGATTGGTTTTAGGCAGTCAAAATACTATATCGACTTTAAATTCTTCTAAAAAATTCCTTGATAATGTTGAAGAGCAATTGATTTGAAACACTATTTAGAGGGTTATTTAGCTCAAAATGTGACAACGTAAAAACATTTGTTTTGCAGAGCAGCTAGATCAAAATTTGGTTCCCTCTCAGACTCTATTCATGCAGTCACACTCCTAACTAGGCCCTCATTCGACTGAATAATTCATTGACTAGATTGAAAAGCAACTTATGTTGAAACACTACTTGGAGAGTTTCTGAGCGCGATCTTTGACAACGTATCAAGAATTTTTTGTAGAGCAGCTAGGTCAAGAACACTTTCCCTCTCAGACTCTATTCACGCAGTCATACTTCTACCTAGGCCCTCATGTTGTTGAATAAATCATTTTCTTGGTTGAAAAGCAATTTTTGTTGAAACAATTTAAAGAGGGTTTTTCAGCGCAAATTTGACAATATATCAACAAAATTTTTCGCCCTCCAGGCAGGACAGAATTAAAATGAAACGCTATTCAGAGGGTTATTTAGCTCGAAAATTGACAAAGTATAAACATTTTTTGCGGAGCAGCTAGACCAAAAATTCGTTTTCTCTCAGACTTTATTCACGCAGTCACATTCCTACCGAGGCCCTCATTTTGAGTGAATAAGTCCTTGACTAGATTGAAGAGCAATTTATGTTGAAACACTAAATAGAGGGTTTTCGAGCGCAAATTTTGACAACGTATCAGTATTTTTTGTAGAGCAGCTTGCTCAAAAGTTCTTTTCCTCTCAGACTCTAAACAGGCAATCACACTCCCAACTAGGGCCTCATTTCATTAGAAAAATTTCTTAAATAGGTTGAATAGTAAACTCTGCTGAAACACTCTGTAGAGGGTTTGTGTGTGCCAAATTTGACAACGTAGCAACAACTTTTATCGCAAACCAGCTAGGTCAAAAATTCTTTCCCTCGCAGACTCTATTCAGGCGGTCACACTCCTACCTAGGCGCTTATTTTTTGAAAAGGTCAATGGCTAGATTGAAAAGCAAGTTATGTTGAAACGCTATTTTAGAAGGATCTTTAGCTCAAAAATTGACAACGTATAAACATTTTTTTGTAGAGCAGCTATGTAAAAATTGGTGTCCTCTCGGCGTCTATACACGCACTCACATCCTACCTAGGCCCTCATTTCAATTGAATAAATCCTTGACTAGAATGAAAAGAAATTTATATTGAAACACAATATAGAGGGTTTTTGAGCGCGAAAAATGACAACGTATCAACAATTTTTTTTGTAGACCAGCTTGCTCAAAAGTTCTTTTCCTCTCAGACTCTAAACAGGCAATCACACTCCCAACTAGGGCCTCATTTCATTAGAAAAATTTCTTAAATAGGTTGAATAGTAAACTCTGCTGAAACACTCTGTAGAGGGTTTGTGTGTGCCAAATTTGACAACGTAGCAACAACTTTTATCGCAAACCAGCTAGGTCAAAAATTCTTTCCCTCGCAGACTCTATTCAGGCGGTCACACTCCTACCTGGGCGCTTATTTTTTGAAAAGGTCAATGGCTAGATTGAAAAGCAAGTTATGTTGAAACGCTATTTAGAAGGATATTTAGCTCAAAAATTGACAACGTATAAACATTTTTTTGTAGAGCAGCTGGACAAAATTTTCGTGTTCTCCCAGAGTCTATACACGCACTCACAACCTGCCTACGCCCTCATTTCAATTGAATCAGTCCTTGATATGGTTAGAAACAATTTATGATGAAACACTATATAGAGGGTTTTTGAGCGCGAAAAATGACAACGTATCAACAATTTTTTTTGTAGACCAGCTTGCTCAAAAGTTCTTTTCCTCTCAGACTCTAAACAGGCAATCACACTCCCAACTAGGGCCTCATTTCATTAGAAAAATTTCTTAAATAGGTTGAATAGTAAACTCTGCTGAAACACTCTGTAGAGGGTTTGTGTGTGCCAAATTTGACAACGTAGCAACAACTTTTATCGCAAACCAGCTAGGTCAAAAATTCTTTCCCTCGCAGACTCTATTCAGGCGGTCACACTCCTACCTGGGCGCTTATTTTTTGAAAAGGTCAATGGCTAGATTGAAAAGCAAGTTATGTTGAAACGCTATTTAGAAGGATATTTAGCTCAAAAATTGACAACGTATAAACATTTTTTTGTAGAGCAGCTGGACAAAATTTTCGTGTTCTCCCAGAGTCTATACACGCACTCACAACCTGCCTACGCCCTCATTTCAATTGAATCAGTCCTTGATATGGTTAGAAACAATTTATGATGAAACACTATATAGAGGGTTTTTGAGCGCGAAAAATGACAACGTATCAACAATTTTTTTTGTAGACCAGCTTGCTCAAAAGTTCTTTTCCTCTCAGACTCTAAACAGGCAATCACACTCCCAACTAGGGCCTCATTTCACTAGAAAAATTTCTTGAATAGGTTGAATAGTAAACTCTGTTGAAACATTGTATAGAGGGTTTTTGAGTGCCAAATTTGACAACGTAGCAACAACTTTAATCGCAAACCAGCTATGCCAAAAAATCTTAATCTCGCAGACTCTGTTCAGGCGGTCACACTCCTACCTAGGCGCTCATTTTTTGAAAAGGTCAATGACTAGTTTGGAAAGCAAGTTATGTTGAAAGGCTATTTAGAGGGATCTTTTGCTCGAGAATTGACAACGTATCAACAATTATTTGTAGACCAGCTTTCTCAAAAGTTCTTTCCCTCTCAGACTCTAAACAAGCAATCAAACCCCAACTAGGGCCTCATTTCATTTGAAAAATTTCTTGACTAGGTTGAATAGTAAACTCTGTTGAAACACTATAGAGAGGGTATTTGAGTGCGAAAATCGACAACTTTTATCACAAACCAGCTAGGCTAAAAATTCTTTCCCTCTCAGACTCTGTTCAGGCGGTCACACTCCTATCTAGGTGCTCATTTTTTGAATAAATCAATGACTATATTGAAAAGCAATTGATGTTGAAACGCTATGCAGAGGGATCCTTAGCTCGAGAATTGACAACCGATAAACAATTTTTTTGGAAAGCAGCTAGACAAAATTTTTGTGTTCACTCAGAGTCTATACACGCACTCACAACCTGCCGTTGAATAGGTCCTTGAATTGATTAGAAACAATTTATGATGAAACACTATATAGAGGGTGTACGAGCGCGAAATTTAACAATGTATCAACAATTTTTTTTCGTAGACCAGCTAGGTTAAAAATTGGTTCCCTCTCAGACTCCAACCAGGCAGTCAAACTCCTACCTAGGTGCCCATTTTTTGAATAAATTCTTGGCTAGATTGACAAGCAATTTATGTCGAAACGCTATTTAGAGGTTTTCTGAGCGCGAACTTTCTGTAGATCAGCTAGGCCAAAAACACTTTCCTTCTCAGACTCTATTCAGGAGGTCACACTTCTACCTAGGCCCTCATTCTTTTGAATCAATCAATGACTAGATTGAAAAGCGATTTGTGTTGTATTTAGAGGGATTTTAAGCTCGAAAATTGGCAACGTATAAACAATTTTTTTTAGAGCAGCTAGATAAAAATTCGTATTATTTGAAAGCGCAAACTTTGACAACGTATCAGTATTTTTTGTAGAGCAGCTATTTCAAAAAGACTTTCCCTCTCAGACTCTATTCACGCTGTCACACTCCTACCTAGGCCCTCATTCTTTTGAATAGTTCAACGACTAAATTGAAAGGCAAGTTAATTTGAAAGGCTATTTAGAGGGATATTCAGCTCGAAAAACGACAACGTATAAACAATTTTTCTGTACAGCATCTAGATAAAAAATCGTTTCCTGTCAGAGTCTATTCAACCACTCAGACAGTACCTTGGCCCTCATTTCGATTGAATAAATCCTTGAATAGATTGAAAAGCAATTTATGTTGAAACACTTCTTAGAGGTTTTCTGAGCGCGAACTTTGACAACGTATCAAGAAATTTTTTGTAGGGCAGCTAGGCCAAAAACAAATTCCCTCTCAGACTCTATTCAGGCGGTCACACTTCTATCTTGGAGCTCATTTTCTGAATAAGTCAATGACTAGATTGAAAAGTAATTTATGTTGAAACGCTATTTAGGGGGATCTTCAGCGCGAAAATTGACAACGTACAAACAATTTTTTTGTAGAGCAGCTATATAAGGATTCGTATCCTTGTAGAGTCTATTCACGCACTCACACCCTACCTAGCCCTTCATTCCGTTTGAATAAGTCCTTGACTAGAATGAAAAGAAATTTATGTTGAAACGCTATATAGAGGGTTTTTGAGCGCGAAAATTGACAACGTATCAGCAATTTTTTTGTAGACCAGCTTGCTCAAAAGTTCTTTCCCTCTCAGACTCTAACCAGGCAATCACCTTCCCAGCTGGGGCCTCATTTCATTTGAAAACTTCTTGAATAGGTTGAATAGTAAACTCTGCTGAAACACTCTGTAGAGGGTTTCTGTGTGCCAAATTTGACAACGTAGCAACAACTTTTATCGCAAACCAGCTAGGTCAAAAATTCTTTCCCTCGCAGACTCTATTCAGGCGGTCACACTCCTACCTAGGCGCTCATTTTTTGAAAAGGTCAATGGCTAGATTGAAAAGCAAGTTATGTTGAAACGCTATTTTAGAAGGATCTTTAGCTCAAAAATTGACAACGTATAAACATTTTTTTGTAGAGCAGCTATGTAAAAATTGGTGTCCTCTCGGCGTCTATACGCGCACTCACATCCTACCTAGGCCCTCATTTCAATTGAATAAATCCTTGACTAGAATGAAAAGAAATTTATATTGAAACACAATATAGAGGGTTTTTGAGCGCGAAAATTGACAACGTATCAGCAATTTTTTTGTAGACCAGCTTGCTCAAAAGTTCTTTCCCTCTCAGACTCTAACCAGGCAATCACCTTCCCAGCTGGGGCCTCATTTCATTTGAAAACTTCTTGAATAGGTTGAATAGTAAACTCTGCTGAAACACTCTGTAGAGGGTTTCTGTGTGCCAAATTTGACAACGTAGCAACAACTTTTATCGCAAACCAGCTAGGTCAAAAATTCTTTCCCTCGCAGACTCTATTCAGGCGGTCACACTCCTACCTAGGCGCTTATTTTTTGAAAAGGTCAATGGCTAGATTGAAAAGCAAGTTATGTTGAAACGCTATTTTAGAAGGATCTTTAGCTCAAAAATTGACAACGTATAAACATTTTTTTGTAGAGCAGCTATGTAAAAATTGGTGTCCTCTCGGCGTCTATACACGCACTCACATCCTACCTAGGCCCTCATTTCAATTGAATAAATCCTTGACTAGAATGAAAAGAAATTTATATTGAAACACAATATAGAGGGTTTTTGAGCGCGAAAAATGACAACGTATCAACAATTTTTTTTGTAGACCAGCTTAATCAAAAGTTCTTTTCCTCTCAGACTCTAAACAGGCAATCACACTCCCAACTAGGGCCTCATTTCGTTAGAAAAATTTCTTGAATAGGTTGAATAGTAAACTCTGTTGAAACATTGTATAGAGGGTTTTTGAGTGCCAAATTTGACAACGTAGCAACAACTTTAATCGCAAACCAGCTAGGCCAAAAAATCTTTCTCTCGCAGACTCTGTTCAGGCGGTCACACTCCTACCTAGGCGCTCATTTTTTGAAAAGGTCAATGACTAGTTTGGAAAGCAAGTTATGTTGAAAGGCTATTTAGAGGGATCTTTTGCTCGAGAATTGACAACGTATCAACAATTATTTGTAGACCAGCTTTCTCAAAAGCTCTTTCCCTCTCAGACTCTAAACAAGCAATCACACCCCAACTAGGGCCTCATTTCATTTGAAAAATTTCATGACTAGGTTGAATAGTATGAAACACTATAGAGAGGGTATTTGAGTGCGAAATTTGACAACGTATCGACAATTTTTATCGCAAACCAGCTAGGCTAAAAATTCTTTCCCTCTCAGACTCTGTTCAGGCGGTCACACTCCTATCTAGGTGCACATTTTTTTGAATAAATCAATTACTAGATTGATAGGCAATTGATGTTGAAACGCTATGCAGAGGGATCCTTAGCTCGAGAATTGACAACCGATAAACAATTTTTTTGGAAAGCAGCTAGACAAAATTTTTGTGTCCACTCAGAGTCTATACACGCACTCACAACCTGCCTAAGCCCTGATTTCAGTTGAATAGGTCCTTGATTTGATTAGAAACAATTTATGATGAAAAACTATATAGAGGGTGTATGAGCGCGAAATTTAACAATGTATCAACAATTTTTTTTCGTAGACCAGCTAGGTTAAAAATTGGTTCCCACTCAGACTCCAACCAGGCAGTCAAACTCCTACCTAGGTGCTCATTTTTTGAATAACTTCTTGGCTAGATTGACAAGCAATTTAAGTCGAAACGCTATTTAGAGGTTTTCTGAGCGCGAACGTACTGTAGATCAGCTAGGCCAAAAACACTTTCCTTCTCAGACTTTATTCAGGAGGTCACACTTCTACCTAGGCCCTCATTCTTTTGAATCAATCAATGACTAGATTGAAAAGCGATTTGTGTTGAAACGCTATTTAGAGGGATTTTAAGCTCGAAAATTGACAACGTATAAACAATTTTTTTTAGAGCAGCTAGATAAAAATTCGTATTATTTCAGAGTCTCTTCACGCACTCACACCCTAACTAGGCCCTCTTTTTGATTGAATAGTTCCTTGAATAGATTGAAAAGCAGTTTTTGTTGAAACATTATAAAGAGGGTTTCTGAGCGCGAAATTTGGCAACTTATAAGAATTTTTTTTGTAAAATAGCTAGGTCAAAAATTCTTTTCCTCTCAGATTCAAATCAGGCAGTCACACTCCTACCTGGGCGCTTGTTTTTGATTAGATTGACAAGCAATTTATATTGAAACGCTTTTTAGAGGGATCTTTAGCTCCAAAATTGTTAACGTAAAAACAATTTTATGGAGAGAAGCTAGATAAGATGTCGAGTCCTCTCAGAGTCTATTCACCCACTCACACCCTACCTAGGCCCTCATTTTCGATTGATTATATCCTTGACTAGATTTAAAAGCAGTTCATGTTGAAACACTATTTGTGGGTTTTGAGCGCAAAATTTGACAACGTCTCAACAATTTTTTTGTAGACCATCTAGGTCAAAATG
Source organism: Convolutriloba macropyga (assembly GCF_964194025.1). Lineage (NCBI taxonomy): Eukaryota > Metazoa > Xenacoelomorpha > Acoela > Convolutidae > Convolutriloba > Convolutriloba macropyga. The sequence goes on from NW_027451758.1 coordinate 19,848, forward strand.
TTTTTCCCTCTCAGACTCCAATCAAGCAGTCAACCCCCTACCCAGCCACTCATTCGAAAAGTCCTTGACTAGACTGAAAAGCAATATATGTTGAAACACTACTTAGAGGTTTCCTGAGCGCGAACTTTGACAACGCATCAGGAATTTTTTTGTAGAGCTGCTAAGCCAAAAACACTTTCCCTATCAGACTCTATTCAAACGTCACACCCCTACCTAGGTGCTCATTTTTTTGAATAAGTCGATGACTCGATGACTAAATTGATAAGAAATTTAATTTGAAACTTTGTGAAGAGGTTTTCTGAGCGCGAACTTTGACAAGGTATCAAGAAGTTTACTCTAGATCAGCTAGGCCAAAAACACTTTCCCTCTCTGTCTCTATTCAGGCGGTCACACTTCTACCTAGGCCCTCTTTCTTTTGAATTAATAAATGAATAGATTAAAAAGCAATTTTTGTTGAAACGCTATTTAGAGGGATCTTCAGCTCGAAAATTCACAACGTATAAACAATTTTATTTGTACAGCAACTAGATACAAATGCGTATCCTCTCACAGTCTATTCACCCGCTCACACCCTAACTTGGCCCTATTTTCGATTGAATAAGTCTTTGACTAAATTTAAAAGCAATTTATGTTGAAACGCTATTTATGGGTGAAATTTGACAACGTATCAACAATTTTTCTGTAGACCAGCTAGGTCAATTTTTTTTCCATCTCAGACTCCAATCAGGCAGTCAAACTCCTCCCTAGGCACTCATTCGACTGAATAAGTCCTTGACTAGATTGAAAAGCAATGTATGTTGAAACACTACTTAGAGTATTTCTGAGCGCGAAATTTGACAATGCATCAGGATTTTTTTTTAGAGCAGCTAGGCAAAAACTCTTTCCCTCTCAGACTCTATTCAAGCGGTAACACTACTACCTAGATGCTCATTTCTTGAATAAGTCAATGACTAGATTGAAAAACAATTTATGTTGAAACGCTATTTAGAGGTTTTCTGAGTTTTGACAACGTATCAAAAATTTTACTCTGGATCAGCGAGGCCAAAAACATTTTCCTGCCCAGACTCTATTCAGGCGGTCACACTACTATCTAGGCGCTCACTCGTTTGAGTAAATCAATGACTAGATTGAAAAGCAATATATGTCGAAATGCTATTTAGAGGGATCTTCAGCTCGAAAAATGACAACGTAAAAACAGTTTTTTGTACAGCAACTAGATAAAAATTCGTATCCTCTCAGAATCTATTTAGGCACTCACACCCTAACTAGGCCCTCTTTTCGATTGAGTATTGCGTTGAATAGATTTAAAAGCATTTTATGTTGAAACATTATACAGAGTGTTTTTGAGCGCGAAATTTGACAACGTATGAAACTTTTTTTGTAGACTAGCTAGGTCAAAAATTCTTTCTCTCTCAGATTCCAATCAGGCAGTCACACCCTACCTGGGCGCTTATTTTTCTTAGATTAAGGCAAGGACTAGATTGAAAAGCAATATATGTTGAAACGATTTTTAGCGGAATCTTTAGCTCGAAAATTGACAACGTAAAAACAGTTTTTTTTAGAGCAGCTAGATAAGAATTCAAGGCATCTTAGAGTCTATTCGTGCACTCACACCCCACCTAGGCCCTCGTTTTGATTGAATAAGTCCTTGACTAGATTTAAAAGCAATTTATGTTGAAACACTATTTATTGGTTTTGAGCGCAAACTTTTACAGCGTATCGGGTATTTTTTGTAGAACAGCTAAGCCAAGAACACCTTCCCTCTCAGACTCTATTCAGGCGGTCACATTTCTACCTAGGACCTCATTATTTTGATTAAATCATTGACTAGATTGAGAGGCAATTTATGTTAAAATACTATTTAGAGAGATCTTCAGCTCGAAAATTGACCACCAATAAATTTTTTTTGTCGAGCAGCTCGATAAGAATTCGTTTCGTCTCAGAGTATATTCGCGCACTCACAACCTACATAGGCCCTCAATTCGATTGAATAAGTCCCTGACTAGATTGAAAAGCAATTTATGTTGAAACACTTTATAAAGATTTTTCGAGCGTAAAATTTGACAACGTATCAACATTTTTTTAGGCAAGCTAAGTCGAAAATTCTTTCCCTCTCAGAATCCAATCAGGCAGCCAAACTCCTACCTTGGCCCTCATTCTTTTGAATGGGTCAATAACTAGATTGAAAAGCAATTTATTTTAAAAAGCTATTTAGAGGGATCTTCAGCTCAAAAACTGACAACATATAAACAACTTTTTGAAGAGCAGCTAGACAAAAATTCGTTTCTCAGAGTCTATTCACGCACTCCCACCCTGACTAGACCCTCATTTCGATTGAATAAGTCCTTGACTAGATTGAAAAGCAATTTATTTTTAAAAACTACATTGAGACTTTCTGAGCGCGAACTTTGACAATGTATCAAGCATCTTTTTGTAGAGCAGCTAGGCCAAAAACACTTTCCTCTCACATTCTATTCATGCGGTCTCACTCCTGCCTGGGCTCTCAATTTTTTGAATAAGTTGAGGATTAGATTGAAAAACAATATGTTGAAAAACTATATAGAGGATTTTTGAGCGCAAACATTGACAACGTATCAAGAATTTTTTGTAGAGCAGCTAGGCCAAAAAAACTTTCCCTCTCAGACTCTATTCAGGCGGTCTCAATCCTACCTAGGCCCTCATTCTTTTGGATATTTCATTGACCAGATTGGAAAGCAAGTTAAGTTCAAACACTATTTAGAGGGTTTCTAGGCGCGAAATTTGACAACGTATCGACAATTTTTTTGTTGAGCAGCTAGGTAAAAAAAATCGTCTCAGACCTCATTCAAGCAGTCACATTACTACCTAGGCGCTCATTCGATTGAATAAGTTCTTGACTAGATTGAAAGGCAATTCATGGAAACACTATATAGAGTTAGCGCAATATTTTACAACGTATCAAATAATTCTTTCTCGAAC